>NW_009933415.1:0-36258 GCF_000696875.1 Nestor notabilis
GAATCCTCAGTTTTCTCACCTCCTCGCAGCACCTCTCCTAAGAGAAGGGAGCAGAGAGTGGGGGATGCTCGGTCCCTTTCCCACACACCCGGGGCTGTTCCCCCCACCCCGGCTCCCACCGGTCCGCGGTACCCCGGGGGCTCGGGGGGATGCCGAGTAAAGCTCCTGAAGTTTCGGATTTGCACCATTAAAAGCGAACCTGTCGCTTCCTCAAGGGGCTGCCGCCAGGACATGTCCTGCGCTGTGATTTAACGGCTTTTGGGTTCCGGGGAGCGATATCCCTCCTCCCAAAAGCGGGCATCCCCCTCGACCTGGCTTCATTTCTCTCTCTCTAGGTAGCCAGCGGTCCCAGGCAGCTCGTGGCTGTGCTTTTCGGGGTTTTAGTTGGAGGTTTCGGGGAGGATTTGCCTTCAGCCTTTGCAAATCCCTATCTCTGACTCCTGTTCCCACGACCGAAATCTCTCTGCTTTTTTCCTGACTCCCCTCAGCTGCGTGTGAGAAATATGGTAAAACCCGAGAAGCCGTTTAATGCAAAGGGATTTTAAAAAGCAAAAGTAAGCGCTGAAAGGAAAAAAAAAACCAAACAAAAACAAAACACCCCAACTGCTTAATTAGATATTTACCGAAGGAGCCATTAGGCCCTGCTGGGTATAACACACAGTTTATAAGTTCTCTGTCTGCAAAGAAGTTCAGTAATTACTTTTTTTCCTCCCCTACAATGGGATGGGTTAAGGATGGAGCGTGATAAACTTAACTCTGTTCCTGGGCTTTTTGCACATTACCCTTTGGCATTCATTGGTAAATACCAAGCGAACAGGGACTGTGTGACCACAGGCCCTTGAATTAGGGACAAACATTTCCTCTGTGCATTTTAAATAGTGCTACTGCCAAATATTTTGTTACCAGAGATCATTATCCTTTGAATGAAAACTCGAGGAGTAAAGGCATTGGTTTTGTCTTTGCTGGTGTGGAACAGACTATATGATATCTAGAACAGCAACAAGCTTTCACAAATTGCTATATGATTTCTACTGCCAGGTTCTGTGATATCGGATACGACATAAAAATAAGAAAGCCGGGCAGATAGACACAGAAACTCACTGAAACCACCTGTATATTTTGTTTCAAAGGGAAATCTCAGCTATTGTCTTACTGGCTCTGGTTCTGTTAGGCCTTGGATCTGCTTAATCTTTAAAGCTATTCAAACAAATTGAATGATACAAGGCAAGTCTCCAATAATTAATCGGGATTCTTGAATTCTGATACAAACTTTTATGTAACCGAGAAGTTTCTCCCCTTTCCTTGCAAAGATGTTAAATAGACACTAAGTCCTTCTGTCAAGAGCACTACCACGAACAAAGTTAAAAGGAACAAACCTGGACATTTTCCCTTTGTGAAGAAGAAAGGGAGGAATATTAGAAAGAGATAAAAACATGAAGTCATGGGAGAGCTGGTACTGGTGTCTGGACAGAGACCAAGGTTTAAAGTGGCTTGTACGCTACAGACTGCCTGAACACGCACCCAGAAATGGTGGTTTTTTCCCAGGTAAAGCTTTGGCAGGATGTTATTTTGTCCATTTACCCAAACCTTACAGGGGCTCAGCGCTGGCACTCAAAGGTCTCATTCTGAACCTTTTGCAATGTTTGTTCTTTCACTGCTGCAGTCCAAAGAAAATGGAAGTGATGCCATCGTGTATGGAAGAACTCGTGAGGTCAGTGCTGAACTGCCACTGCAGATGATGAAGCTTCAGCTGTGGTCTGCCTCTTTTCACACTAGGCAATTTTCTCTTGGTGTTTAGCAGAACTTCTCCAGAATAAATACTTTGCAGAGCTGTGCATCCTGCGATGAGACATTGCTGAAATCCCCGATGTACAACTCCCTTGTAGGAGAAGTATTTTATCTGGATTATCAGGAAAGGAAGAATGATGCACTTGCTTTATTTTTTTGGTGGTGTGGGCTGTCCAGCCCATGACTTTAGTGGAAAAGCAATACTCAGAGAATGGCCTGTGGGCCTGGACCTGCTAGATAACTCTTTGGTTGCAGATACAGTTTCTACTGAGACCACTGGTAAAATCCTTCCAGAGCCAGCACAGACTCAGCTGGTGTAGGCAGCTCTCCAGGTTACCTCATGGTAGATCTATGCCTGATAGCCCCTGTTTTCTGACTCTCCAGCTTTCCTGCCTTCATGCAGATTCTTCTTTTAATTATGTAAAATGCAGTGAAAGAATGAAAGCCTGTTTTTTGAAGCTGATATGCCTGGCAGCAATGGTTTATACAGTGTAGTTCTACGTTCAGGTGTATGGGGAGAGTATCTGCTGCGTTGAATGAGTTAGATTTCCTCGAGTTTCTAAGCAGACATGGGTCTGTCTTCTCAAAAGCACAAACAGAAGTGCTGGCTGTACGGACAGAGCAGAAAGCTTTGCCTGGGTCCAGCTTGGTGCGTCGTCTTGTCTTGGGTCACATCAGGCAATTCCCTCTCTGGTGGATGCCCTACTCCTACCAGTCAGCAGTTCCACCTTGTGCTCTTCAAGGTGTAGTTTTTAATCATGAGCTAACCATGTTCTAACCCAGGATGCCAGTGCTCTGAGTCAGGCCTTCATTACCAGTTTCTCCAGAAAGGCACGGTAAAGCCCAAGGCTTGCTCTCCATCCTCCACTGTTATCACCTCCTCAGTGTCCTCTAAAGACCCTTTGGAGCGAGGCTGTTAATTTTAGGATAGGAAAAGAAAGAAAACACAGGCTGGGCTCATGTCCTTGGTCGCCATGGGAGAGGAGCGCACCCAAAGTTGCCCACGCAGCAGCCCAGAGGGGATGCTTTTTGGGTCCCAGGTGCTGATGTCAATGGCACTGGGTGTTGTGGCAGCTGCTCAGCGCGCTGGCCCAGGGAGGCCACTGCTGATAACACTCTGCAGGTGCTCAGCCTGAGAACAAAGGGCCTTTTCAGTGGCTGCTGGGAAGGAAGAAGCCTCCTTGCTGGTTGCAGAATGGCTTTCCTGGATGGCAATATTTGGTTACAGTAAGATCTGTTATTTCAGAAGAAGCCCTGCAGAAGGGAGGGTAATTTGACTCAGGCATGTAAAAAAACATTGTAGGGGCTCTTGTCTCCCTCCTTTTTCTCCCCAAAGTACTGAAATGACATTGAGTTGCAATGTTTGATCTGAGCAAAGTAAAACTAGAGTCTGGGACCAGAATGTGTGTCATCTGGTTATGCCCATCTGCATCCAGGTGAGCTCCTTCATCATCCTGAAGATACAGGGCTTCCTGCAGAGCCACACTTACTTCCTTGGCTGGTTAGCACACAAATCAGTGCCTCCTGAGTACAGAATTGAGCTGAGAAAAGCCGTGTGCTGGCAGGAGCAGAGCCCAGGGGAGACTTTCCCTCAATGTGTGGACTTGAATTCCAATGCTTGTGTTGGAACATCTTAGTCGAATGGTTTCATTGCAAAACCTGCACTGTTTGCACAGGGAGACCTGGAATGAGGGTAAGGAGGTGGTTTTGCTATGTTTCCCAATTGGATTAGTCTTGATCCGTGTACTCGGTGTGTTTTGGCACTGGGGGGATTTCTGAAGGTACTTGTGTGTGTGACCATCAACCGCAGCCGTCTAGAGGTGGCGCATTCTTCCTTTCCCACACACCAGCTGCCAAGGCAAGGAGCACCCTTGTGTCAGCACCGCTGTGATGTTGTCTGTATATTTTCAATCCTGCAGCCCTAGAACTGCCTGAAGGGTTGCTGTGATCTCCTACCACCCTCGCCATGGCTATTACCTCCATGAGATAACTCCCAGCACATTCCTTCACCGTGGCTGTCCAGTCTGCCCTGTGCTTTCCCTATACCCCGTAAACTGTTCTCCACAGCAAAGGGACATGGTGCCCTCTGATATGTAGGAGGTGACCTATTTAAATTATTGTCCCTACTTCTTTCAGGTAGGAGTGGAAGGACAATCCAAAGAAGCTTCCCGTACTGAGGAGGCATTTCCCAACTACGAAAGACAGAAGGATGCTGTGTTCATCCCAAAGGCACATGCTTAGTGGAAGAGCAGACATGTAACTTCTTGTTTAATATCTGCCAAGCTCACCATGGTAATTCATAAATAAATATGTAAATATAAAGCTGGACTTCTCATTTTGAATAAATAGAAGAACACTAGCTCAGAAATAGTACTTTTCACAAGCAGTACTATTTCCTGTTAGAGACAAGGCTATCCTAATTCTTCAAATGCACCAGCTAACATCCATACAAATAATGGGATTTGGCTGAGTACAGTTAAATATATTTGATTACTTCCCTTTTATCTAGTTCTAGGTTTACTGTACTTTTCCTTGGATGGCAAATAAGAAGCCCTTTTCTTCTAAGTGACAGCAGGGAAAAGAATCAGGTTGCTAATTTACCTGAGACCCAGGAGTGTGTAATGATAGATGTGTGCTGGAAACTACAGAGTGGGCTTTCCGATTTTGAGGGGAAGAAAGAGGGAAAGCGTGAGATTCATTAATCTTTCAAATTGGTTGCACTTTTGTTGATGGACTTTCATGGTCATGATTACATGCACAGCAGGAAACAAATGCAGTGAGAAGATCATCTGGCAGGAAGCTGGGAGCTAATGAAATGTGTCATACAGGAAGCAATTAAAGTGGAAAAATCACAGTTCTCTGGACAAACACGGTCATATTGTATTTGTGGGTACTTACAGGAACTCTCTGAAAACAAAGGTTAGACTTACCTGTAGTGTTGTAAGAAGTAAGCTCTCCAGAAGTAAGCACATACATGGTCCAGGATACGTTTGGTTAAACCAGCAGAAATCCTCATGTGGATGTTCAGTGTTGGTCTTCATACATGACCAGCATTTGGGTTCCAGCATCAGAAACCACCCTGGGCAGCCACAGCCTGCCAAGTGGCTCTGTGCTTCTGCCATCACCAGGCCTGCATGTCACCAGGGCTTCCAAGGACATACCTTACTCAGTTCTTTGCATGTTGGTAAATGGAGCCTCTTGATCAAAGTCTTCTTGGAGATCTGTGAAGGAAAGAGGCAGGTGGGAGGATGGATGCAGGCAGGCACTGAAGGGTCATGCCTGTAGTTTAGGATTGTTTCCAAATAGTGTGTTATCTGCCCAAGGAAAAGCAGAAGCCCGGCACACATCCATGCTTCCATCATGGCCAGCTAAAATGGGTTTAAAGCACAAGCAATTTGGGGTGAAAAGTCGTTTTCTAGACAAGAAAATGATGTAGCAGATCCAAATCCCAGACCAAGTTTGCAATGCAGATGTGCTGCTAGTCTGATTTAGGAAGAGCTTATCTCCTCCTCTTCCTTCCTTTGCCCTCTTCTGGGATCAGTTGTGGGCAGGCCACATTCAAGCCAGGCTTTCACCTGGAGAGGTGTGTTCACATCAACCAAGGGAAGGGGAGTGCTAGAGGGTGAGATGAAGTGATTTATCCAAGTCAGGTGAGTGCCAGGGACAGTTCAGGTGTTCTGATGTAAAACTATCATCTATTTTATTTAGATTTTAATATTGCCTAGTAAATGATACCTTCTTTTTGTTCCTTAGAAGATTCAAACATCCTAGTTCTTCCCCTGCCTCTTTTTTAACTGGTTTAGATATAACATTGGTGATGCAGAAAGATGCTATAATTTCCTGCAGGCACGTCTGTGTGTATTCTACACTTCCAGCAGACCCTGCTTCCCTAAAACATCTACACAATCACCAAAGTGGGCAAGCAGCTTTGTCTGTTGTTTTGCAGAAAGTCCTATCATGACTTTCTACTAGAAAACTAAATTAGAGAAATAATACCATGACCCAACTGTGAAAATATTTTTTTTCATGAACTGTACCAATGAATTGGAAATGTGAGTAGTAAAATGAATTGCCAAAAGTATCAAATAGATGTGTTTTCAATAACTGCCTTTTTTTTGTTACCTAGTAAAATATTTTCCTGGAGAAGGGTTGTTAAACCCCTCTGTGCAATATAAAGGTGCAGTGATGTATTGTCTCAAAGTGCTTTAATGGAGTTTTGGGGTCCCATTTTTGTACATATTTTCAACACACGCAGTGCGTGATCAATTTGGGTTTATAAAATGCTGTATATTTCTTTCTAAGCAACGATCTTAACTTTTAAAGACTGTTGCTTAGTTAGGAGTGCATGTGTGTGTGTGTGTGCGTTTTGGCAAGGCAGCAAATAACATACAATATTTATGTCATTTGAGAGAAGTATTTTGTGCATTTGCCAAAACCTTGCTAAGAACCTGAAGGTATTTGATCTGCTCTAAAACATAGTCCTGGGAGGAGGATGAGATGTGCGGGAGCAGTGGGCAGAGGGAAGGGCTGCCCAGTCTTTGCAGTGTGAAAGGGCAGGATTTTGAATGAACAAGGCAGATCCCATTTCAGTTCAACCTCTTAGACTCTGTTTCAGACTTACCTGTGGCTTTACTGCCAAAGACCTGGGCTTTTGCAGTCAGATTGCTGCTGCAGTTTGGGCTGCACTGGGTGAGAGTCCAGCCCCAGCTCTCCTGCCATAGCTGCTGCAAACAGCGCAGGGACATCAGTCCTCCACAGAGAGCCTGGTTATTAAATATACAGCACAAAGATGGCAGAAAGATGGTGTCCTGTGTTACACCAGCATTTCCCCCTCGATAGCTGACCCACTTCAGCCGTCTCACAGGGAAAAAACAGTCAACAACCGAGAGTACAGAGATGGGTGAGATGGAGAGGTTGTGTGACCATGATTTTGCCGTACCCTTTATGCATTGATGTGACAAGGATCAGGATCCATCCTTGCTTGCCTGGTATCAGTGCTTATTTATTTCAAAAGGCAAAAGCTCTATGCCTTGCTCACACCCAGCTAGTCCTATAGACCCCTTGCACCGAAATCTTTGTGCCAAATCCAATGATATAATGTTTCATTCAGAGAATTTCTCTATTCCACTCCCTATTCCTCTTTTGCTTTATCTCTTCCTTCTATCTTCAGCCTGTCAGGACTTTCACATGCCTGCACCTGACAGCTAAGAGATCAAGAACTTTGATGCTGTAAGGGATATTTTATCTCAGGTAATTCTCACCAATTCCTACCTTATTGTGTAGGATATCCAAGGACTCTAGAGTGAGCAACGCCTTTGTCTGGTGAGATCAGAGCAATTTGCAAGCTTTTCTGGGAACAAGGTCCAATAAAGGGACTTCAGAGATATAATCTGTCAACCCCATTGAGCACCACTGTGACAGCAGCCTTATGATTATTGACAGTTTAAGCATCACCCAGGACAGAACAAGGCTGGGGGTATGCAGTTATTTGTAGGAAGACATTGTTTGCTGAGGAAGCAAAGGAAATGCTTTACACCTGAATTCACCAACATTTTACTGAGTTTCCCCCTCACACAAACCACAGACCCTACTGGGAGATGCTGCTTTTTGCTCGGAATTTGGGAAAAAAAACCCCACCCTTTGAAGCGCAAGCTCTAATTCACAAAGGTGACCTGATTTTGTGGCACCAGCTTCAAAAGGTTGACCCAGTACAGCCAGTCCCAAGCCTGCAGCCACGGGGAAGAGGACGGACTGTCACCCCACTGCCCTGGGCTCGCTGGTGGCTTTGGCATCATGGGCAGATGCAGCTGTGAGGACATGCAAAGCTTTTCTGTCACCAGTCCTATGGCAGGCACTGCATGGGTGTCGTGGTTTAAGCCCAGTACTGCCCAGGACCAGTGGTAATGAGGGCTGCAGTGCTCTGAGCCCTCTGTTTGAAACCTTCATGTGTACCTTGCTCCATACCTCGTTCCTCGTGAATGACGCTGAGATGGTGGAGGTTTCACCTGGGATCCGCCGTCCATCATCTCTTCAAGCAGTCGTGGCATGGAGTTCCCTAGAAAATGAGTCATGGGAGATGCTCATTGGGTCTGTCCTCTGTTGTCTTCACTACCCACCAGCTGGCTCACCTCACTGGGGTTTCACTGCCTTCACCATGTTTGATTCCTGAGGAGTTTCCTCATTGTTCAATGTATTTCTGAGTTGCAACAGCTCCAACGTGTTTCCTCAGTAATGAATTCCGACTTGTTTTCCCAAATCACCTCATAATGACTCAGTTTGAATCTAATGATGCAATCCTGAAGGGAATCATCAGCTCCCCAGCTCGGAGGGTCGGCCACTCTCCAGCTCCAGCCCATGTGGCTGCTGACTGCGGTGTTGTTTTGTGCAGCTCTGCGTACCCTGGCTCGGTGCGTGCCAGCTCTTGGGTTTACATTCTTTCTAGGGATACCTCACCCCATCCCATCACAGCTCATGCCAGCATGTCCCTCCTAGACACAGAAATGTCCAATCTGGTTTTGATTAGGTGAACACAAACGTGGGGGGGCAACCACGCTGCTGAGCTGGTGGGTGTTTGCGGTTCAGTCCCTCTTATCCCTGATATGGTCCCTTCTTCGCTGCAGCTCAAGGACCAGATGGAGAAGGGTCTCGGGGAGAGTTCTGCAGAGCAGCTACTCATGCAGACAGAAAATGTGACCACATGCACGTAAGACAGACTTTTCAAGCCATCACTTGCACCTTGTCTACAGTGGGAAACATACACAAGGTTCATCGCCACACAAGATCCAGCCTCAGATCGAAATCTCTCTTCCAGGGACAGCCTTTCCCACAATAGCCTGAAGCAAATTGTGTGTGGGCTGCTGAAATGACACTAATTTGCACCTTCCAATTCGTTGTGCACTCCAGATTTCGTGGTCCTATTGAGGTAGGAGCCTGGCAGTGACAACTTCACTGAGAGTTACACACTGGTGTCATCTGTACATTTGTTCACTGGAGTTTGATTTTCCAGCTCGAGCTGCAACTTCAGCTCAGGGTGTTAAATGATTTACTGCAGAGAGACAGTGGCACAGCCAAGAATAAACCCCAGGTATTGTTAGCCCCAAGATACTAAGACAACGACCTGGTGTTAGGAAACGCTTTCTGCCACTGCCTCACACTTCTATTTATCAACAAAACCAGATTTGTTTGGTTTTATACTTAACAAGACACTGTTTCACTGGAGACCACTTACAATGAGATTTATCTTCCTTGGAATAATTACACTGTTGTATTTGTAATTCATTCCCCTCCCATTTCTAATCTCATTTCTATTGAATGCATTGTTTTTCTTTCCATTATTTATAAAATGAGATCATTAAAATGAATATTGGAACTTGACAGGTTTGGGGCAGGAAGCAACTTCACTGCAAACGCATCCCAATTATAATACCCTGGCTTGCTGTAGAGCCTCTCTCAGCTAAATGGCAGAAAAGAGCTATTTCTTATGCCACTTATTCATGCTTCTGTTTTGACATTTTGGGGACAAAAGGAAAAAAGAAATCCCAGGTTCTGGAGTCTACAGCTTTTTGTGCCAGAGGAAACCTGCTTACACAACAGTGTTTACCTGTGCGAGTGCTTCATGAGGTCCTGGGCTGGGCTCTTCCGCTTACGCTGGTGTGAACAAGAGGGAACCTCCCAGCAGATGCATCCATCTTGCTGCTTCCAGTGCTGCCCCTGGGTGCAGGAGAACCCTGGCTCCTGCCAGGATGGTGAGGCTGGAATCTGCAGCTCCACTGACTCAGCTCAATCCAGAGAGTAATGACATTTCACCTAAAGATAACCACACAGTCACTGCTCTGGTCCCTCTGCTCCCAGTTCAGTGTTTCTCTGTTGTCTCTCAACGGGCCCAAACCTTCCCTCCCTGATAAAATCCCACAGAGCGTGAGGTAGGGCTTGGGGGGGATCTGTGGGTGTGAGACCCCAGTTCGCTGAGTGCTGCTGTGTGCTGATGGGGTCCCTGCTCTGCTCCCAACCCAGGCAGTGACAAAACTCTCCCTACTCCTTAAAAAGCAGCAACTTTTCATCTCCAATGGGCTGGATAACAGGAATGGGTAAAGAAATTCCTGATGGAAAGAATCTGGGGGTCCTCAAGGATGCTCTATTACTGCAGGTTATTATCTGCCCTTGGTAATACAGCAATAGGTTCCAGATGCAAAGAAGAGATCTGGAGGAAAGGGTTTGGGGGAATGTCTTCTCTTCATTAAGTTTCTATTTAAAAGGAAAACGAAAGAGCAAAATCTGATCTAACAAAGCTTAAATATGGAGTGAATCCACTGCAAACTACAGCTTTACTCTGGATTAATATTGGTCTAAATTAGACTGAAGGGCTGCAAATAGCAGCTCTATCCTCTTTCCTGAAAGACACAAACATTAAGGTCTCAGCATCTACAGTTATGTATTCCATAAAATATTTCTTGGCTAGGAAAATCTCACAGGACAGCGATCAGAAACAAGATGGTGCAGATAATTAGTTTAATTGAAAGTAAAGGCACACTACTAAAAATAAAGAGATGAAAAAATAAAGAGATGAAAGCAGGTTTTGCCTTTGCCAGTTTTAATACGAGCAATATTAGTAGCAGCTGAATTTCAACCCATTTTGCAGATAACTGTGAGAGGGGCATTCTGAAACCTAAACAGTTTAATTGCATAGGCTACCCTTTAATTTAGGGTGGTGAGAATGATATGAAGAACTCATTAAACTGGGGCATTAACCATGGCAGAAAATAAAGTAGTTCCTTTGTTGCAGAAGCTCTCGCTACCCTACAATCACTACAGTAAACTGTTCATGGGAACAGCACAGGGTAGGATGGGTGGATAGAGACATGTTGAGATAGAGGGAAGCAAATGAGAAGTAATTGGTACAGTGCTCTCAGATTGTATGTCACTACAGACAGTTATTTAATAACTCTCCAATTATTGCTGCCAGCTGGGGGATATTAAGACACTGCAAGAAGTCAGGCCAAAATCCCCAGGGCATGGCTGTTAACCCGGCCCTGTGCTTCCTCCCATGGGATGAGGAGAGGGCACGCTGGGGGCAGGCTGCATGTGCTCTGCTTTTCCCAAGGAATCAGGGTGTTTTCCTGCCCATAACTTAAAGTATGAGGTGGTATAAAGCCAGTTTGGCTTTTCCTTCCCCTGGGATATGGTCAGCTCTTGGCAAGTGTTCCCTTCAGTGTAAACGAAGCGTGGTGTGCTGGGCAGTTCATTGAGCAGCAGCACTGGTTTAAGCAAACGGCATCTCCTGGCTACCCCAGCTCACACAGCTCCAGGTTTATACTTACAGAGTCTGCACAAGGTACATCCACCATGGCAGGGAGATCGGAGCTCTCTAAACCATCTCACCTTGCTTCTGCCAGCAGCTGACTTGGTGCTTTGAATGGTTTCCTTTCTTGGATTTCACTGTCCCCTCCTTTTGCCTGCTGCAGGAGCTCTGTGTCACCTAATTCAATGGCTTATTGGGGAATACTGAGTCCAGGAATTCAAGTGCACACCACGGGTGACCTGCAGACCAGAGTCCATGGCTGGTGGACAACAGCTGCTAATACCTGGCCAAAAGAAGGGACTAACTGTACTTGAAGCTTGCAGCAGGAGGCCAGTGGTCACTGTGACCCACTAAAGCAGATGGATGGACATCGGCACACCTGAAGGTGCCAGACATCTCTGCACGGAGCCTCGCAAACCTGGGGACTGTCCTTTAAGCTCTGGAGACCAGAGACCTGTGTTTACAAACCCTTCCCATCTTTTTAAGCACAACCTCAAATCTAACAACCATCATCTCTCTCAGAACCGCAGAAGAAAGCTTGACATTGTGAAGGGTTCAAACACCCAGCTGGAAACCAAGATCCTAAAATACATCATTTGAGACCTGCTTCTGTTGGGCTTCACACAAGGCAGGTAACACCAGCCCAATAGGGACAACTGGTGGGTCCCTGGGTGCCAGCCCCAAGGTGGGTGTGAAGATGGACTAACCTTGCCCTTATTCCCCAAGAAAACAAAGCCCTTTTAAGGACTCCTTCCCAAGCCCAGGATTGGGTCCATAAACCAGAAACTCTACTTGAGTACCAAATGAAAAACATTACTCACAGACTGTAATTCCTTTCTGCAAATACCGGAGGAGAATATTTCATTTGGCAAACAACTGACTCTTACAGTTTAGAGCTCTTAATGTGATTAGGGACAGGTTCTGCAACACATTTGTAACTCCAGGTGATTTTGCTATATCTTTTTGGACTGTGACCAGACATAAAAATACCCTTTTGCTAGATTTGGAGCCAACTAAAACTGAGGAGAATCAGATGTCGGTAAGTCCTTTCCAGTTTGATCTTTACCCAGGGGTATCACAACACGCATCAGCTATGGGCTGCATTGAGCATCTTTGCAATCTCGAGCTCTTTTTTGCATTAAGCACATATCTCCTCTGACGAGTGATAATTCTCCTGTAGCACATATTCTGCAAGTGAGCACGTGCTACTCCTCTGAATTACTGTGATGGACTTACAGGGTGGAAGAGAGCGCAAATACTTCCATTTGCTCTATGGACACAACTTCACTTCCTCTTAATCTTCCTAAATTGCTTCAGATAATGGCAATCCTGCTTAAAATGAACTGGGACCAGGTGCCCCTCCATTTAGAAGAGCCCAGCATTCAATCCCAAAAGCAAAAGCCACAGTGTTTTGCAGGATTAGACCCTTTCTGGGCAATGTTCTGGTCTCACACACCATCTCTGCCAGTGTTTCTGCTTTGGCTACCACAGGTAGGGCTGCAAAAAAGAGCAAAATCTACAGGTGAAGGAGATGGAAAGACAGCACCAAAGAGAAAAGCCACATTGTTCTGTACATGCAGCTGAGAAACAAAAACAAGCTTGACCTTTAAACTATTGACAAGAAGAAAATCCCTGGTTACTTGTTTGTGAGACTTCACATGTCAGGGACATTGCTGGGGACTTCTTGTGGAAGTAATGTCCATTGCTCAACCAGAAACTGGATCAACCCCTTAACCTCAAGCAGCATCATTATAAGATGACACCATGGAATATTTATGGCAACCTATAAAGCAATAAATAAAAAAAAAAACCAGGGGAAAAAAAAAAGAAAATTAATGTTCTAACAGATTTATCACTTTCTAAGAGAAGGAAAATTGAACCAAGGACAAACCCACATCATTTCACCAAGCAGGTAGGTCAAAGAAGAGCCAGCAATGGGAAAACCAGACCAGGGCGGTGCACATTAAAGCCCTGCTTCCACTAAATGGCCATCACAGCCAAGACACACACAAAGGAATACGCTTGAAGTGTTTTACGATGTCATTGATCTTTCTGACCCCGATAGCTCTGCTTTAGTAACACCCAGGGAAAGCAAGCTGGTTCAGGACACCCGAGGTGCGTGCTGCGTTGGGTGGCAGCGCCAGCCTGGATATCTGATAACCTGGGGCTCCTCACCTCCCTCAGGAACAGGCAGAAGAAGGTCTAATGGCAGGAATTGGAAGTCAGCAGTATTCAAAGCGGAGAGGAGGCATCTGGTTTTGAATGAGGGCAGCCAACCGCTGGAACACGCCAGGCAGGAATGTGGTGGATGCCTCAGCCCTTGCTGTCTTCAAAGCAAAGAGTGAATTTCTCTTCTAGAGAGATGTGATTTGGTGCCGCTTTATGTTGCAAGGGCTGGTGGGGAAGTGGCTTGGGTGGTGGTGGTCAAACGATGACCAAAATCTGTAAGTGTCCAGCTTGTGCTGGATGCTGTAAAGTTCCACTGAACAGGTCATATATGTGACTAATTACACACACGTGTACAGATGTATGTGCAAAACCAGAGAAGGGTTACAGAAACCCTGGCACCAGCAGTAGGCAAAGACAAGCCCAGCAGCACTACTAAATAAACCAAAGATCTCAGGACTTTGTCCTTATGTGCTTTTCCAGATTATTGGTTTTTAAGTGCTATGGGACAACCATTAAGGCCAAAACAACATATCTGCCCTTCACCACACTGTCACGATCCAGGCATGAGGCCAGACTGCAAAGTGGGACTGTCCAGGGGTGCGGTTTGGTGCTGAGGCTGTGCCAAGGTGATGGTCATTGTGACCCCAAAAGCCAGTCAGGCTCCTCCACCAGCACCATCCCACTTTAGCTGGCTAAACGTGCAGAAACCCCTTCCCTTCCTTGCACAGGGCTGGATTTCTGGTCATTCAGGTCCCTGAGCCATCTCACCCTGGGGCAGATAAGTGACAGATCCATAAGCAGAGCTGCTGCTCCACTGGATTTGATGGATCAGCAAACCCCAACTATGGTGACTGCAGTTCTGTGCATGAGCTGTCACTGTTGGGCTCTCCCACCCCTTGATCCTGTCTCTTCCTACTGCCAGCATCCAGACTTGTTGAGCCACACAATAAGCTGAAAACCCACCCGGTTTTGGTGTGCGAGATTACCTCTTACCTGTATCTGAAGTTTCCCAGGATGGTTTGTGACCTGGGCACCAGGAGCTATCGCACACAGAGGATTTTCTAGCACACAGGCACAGGATCAGTTTCAGATAAAATGCTTTTCCCCCCATTCCCACCCCTTTAAAAGAGAAAAACAAAAAAGGATTTGTGCTATCCTCCTGTACCATGTGCAGTCACCAGGGCATTCAGCCGGGATGCAAGAGATGCAGGTCCAATTCCTCCCTCCACCCCAGGAGGTTTCTTTCAGCTCCTGTCAAAACTATATGTGAGTGCCACAGGCACAAGGGGGGAAAAAGAAAGATCACAATTCAGTAGGTCAGGAAGCAACACACAAATAAGCCAGATCCTGTGACCTTATAGTCATTCCCAGGAAGCAATAACTGGAAAAAGCTTGGAGCAGCTGTGGTGTCCGGGTTCACCCCCATCACTGGGGCTGAATTCCCTCAGATCCCTTCAATTCACTCGAGGAACCTTTGAGATACTACCTGCAGCACCTGACTTGAGCTACCTGTGTCCTGGGGGAGACTGGTTAAAGTCTCAATGTTAAAAATAGCAACAGAGTGAATCTGGGCATAGTCTTCAACAAGAATAGGAATATCTCAGGAGGGGAATGAAAGCTCCTCTCCTGGTTCACACTTCCAAGGGTTTCTCAAGACTTTGTGGCAAATTCTTAACTGGTGTAAATCACACAGCTCTTCATAAGACAATAAATAAGCAACTATAATTTAGGATACTGAGCCAGTTCTAATGAGAAAAGTATCTTCTGTTCAGTGAGTTCCATAAAAGTAGCTATATAACCCCCCAAATGATCTGCTTTAACACATATTCAATGGACCGTAGTGGGCAAGAAGCTGGGTTATTCTTACTGCCAAGAATGAAAAAATCTCAACTTTTTCAAGCATTTGCAAAACCAGATGCCTCAGTAAAAAATCCCCTATTTTGTTTAAAAAAGCCCCTTAGTTCTTAAAACAACATTTCGCATAGAGAACATACCACATGTACCAAATATCTGAGGCACTGCATAAGGCTCCCACACTCCCCAGCTTCGCCCGCAGGCAGGACACCCAGCACCGCAGGGGTGGACAAGGCTCGGGTGGAAGCCAATACGAAGCTTGGAGAGATGAGTTGAGTTTGGTTTGAATCCTGATGGGTGCTCAACGCCCTCAGCTTGCTCAGGCAGCGGCCATGGGGAGTGCTGGAGACCAATGAATACCGGGAGAGTCTTTCCCAGTGGGAGCAAGGAAAATCTGAAGGACCTGACTGCACTGAGATACATGCACCAGCTGCCACGTCTTTAATCACCCCTGACGGTTTTTATTGCCCTGGCAATTGGAAGGTTGTTTGCTGAAAGCCTGTAGAGGAAGATAAAAATGACACAGTATCAGAGCACTGTCCCATCCGTGGCCCTCTGCTTTGAACCATTCCTGATGTCTTTTCAAAGGGATTTGCTTCCTAAGGGCAAAAACACACCAGAGAAACATTTTAGATGTGAAAAGAGAAAGGAACCAAATAGCCCTAAAGGTGAAGGCAAATGTCTCTGTGTCAAAACCCTGGAACAGAATTGATCAGCTCCCAGCACAGTTACTCAAAGCCATTAAATTTGCTCTCGGTGTGTGTGTGGGAAGGCAGGGGCAGCTCTCCTTGCACTGAGCTGAGCCACTCAAACTGCAATTAACAAAGGTATCACTAAAGGAGGAGGTCAGAACACCACGCTAATCACACAGCCAGCCAGCAGCCTCGTTTGATTGCCTTCAGAGCACTCCTTCACTTCTCAGTGGCTTGCAGTTAGAAGAAATAATGACCATCACCACTGGACCTGCAAAACCTAAATACAGAGCAAGAGCTGTCTGCTCCCCACCAGCACAGGGGTGCTTATGGTGGGAGTGTTTCTGTAGCTGTAGCCTTCCCCCTGTATGAGCCATCTGACAGAAGGTGAGGATGGAGGTTACACACAGCCTCCAAGGAGGTGTTTTATGAGCTTTTTCCACAGCTTGGAGCCTCTGAGAAGCTTCCAGGTGCACTTTCCCATTGCTCTCTTGGTTCTGTGACCACAGGGGTGTGCATGTGCGGGTACGACAGGGGTGACAAGTAGCAGAGGGAGCTGCTAACCTGAGAAGTTCTTCCTCTGAATCATTCACCAGAGCCTGAAGAAAAACTGTGGGAAGCCACGAGGGAATCCCTGGATAATGCAAATAACAGCACAGGCAGCAAGCTGTGAGTGCTGCAGATCCCTCTTGCAGGGTGTCCAGCACTTGCCTGCCCTGGGGTGCTAAATGGTGCTTGAAACCTTCCACCTCCCTTCCCCAACTCATTGCCAGCTTTTGTCTTGCAGAACCATTAATTAATAAGCTTCCCATCACTGCCATGGCATTTAAAGGGACACCATCATGTAATGTATGTTTTCAATCGTGACTTTAGGAAGAATAAGGCTTTATGTACCTTGAGAGCCCAGGAGGAATGGATGATGTTCCTTTAAATAGCAGCAGATGTCAAGACCTGGAGGAACCATTTTTCTTCCAAAGAACGAAGCAGAGACAAAAAGAAGAGACCTTCATTAAGCAAAAATTTCATTTTTTCTTATTACATTGGCTCTGTTGAGCCAAAGCAAGGGAGAAGCTCAGGACACCACCTCCCACCACTGAGCAACCCTGAGCTGGCCATGACAGCACTGGGACATCCCCACCTGCACAACCGCCAGAAGAGAACTAGCTCCTGCAGCACCATGACCCTCCTTTCAGGTGAGCATCTTCACTCCAAGACACCTTCAGGATACAGCCAAACCTGCCTTGTCCAGGGTCTCTTAGCAGTGCGCGCATGGGCACTTCCCTTGGCATTAACATAGATTTTAGCTCAATCTAAACACTTCAGTAGAGAAAAGCCTTCACAGAAATGAAATACTCTGGTTCCTAGCACAACAGAGACAGGTTTTTAAGGGCACCTCAATAGAAGGTCAATGCTTAAAAGCTGGACCCTGGCTTACAGCAAATGCATACTTGTTTCCCAGTGCTGTGGGCCTGGTTCATGTTTGCTCTATGGTGCAAATAATGTTGCAGTGCCATCCCCTTTGCACATCCGTGGGTTTCTTGGCTTAACAGAAGCAGGCTGTAGGTATTTTCTTTAGGGCATCAGTGTCGGTGGGTTTAGATCACCTGAAAACTGGCAACACAGTTCAGCAGAAGGGAAAATAGACTAGATCACAGCCTGAGTTAACTTCTTCCCTCCCTCCAAGAGAAAAATACCCCCTTCATCTCCTGTGACAGAAGCAGGGCAGGGAGCGTGCAGGCTCAAAGCAACCAGAGACAAAGCCTGTGTTCTGAAGCCAAAGCTTTGAGTTTATTTAAGTAACCCTGGGCTTGAATATCAGCATCCCAGAGCACCTATCTGGTCCTGAGCGATTTCTAACTCCTTGCTAGCAGGAGCAGGGTACAGTCTGTGTTCTTCCCCCACCCATCACAGTAATATAATCAAAATGCTTTTTGTTTTGCTGGAGCTTAATTTTCAGTCCATGACTCCAAACTTAGCCTTCTGGGACTGGATTCTGAAGCCAGTTCCATATTGGAAACCACTCATTTTCTTAGTGCCATTTTCGATGTGGTAGAACTCTGTTTTTAAAAGACTTGGGCACAGGAAAACTGCTTATTTCCATTATTCTTAATAAAGAACAAAACAAACCAACAAGAACAATGCCATAGATCTCATCCCGAGTGGCTCTCAACCCCAGATCTAGTTTCAACTCAAGTACAACCCTCAAACTTGACCCTCTATTCAGCCTCAAACCCCAAACCTTTCCATGGGCTCTGGGTGGAAAGTTACTGACCCTGTATCTGAGCCAATTCTCAAAAACACAAATAACTTGCCTGATGAAAGTTTGGTAGGGAAAAATAAAATACATGCACATACACGCACAGAGGCACACGCTGTATATACCAGGAGGGATTAAATCCTCATGTTGCAAGAATTTAATTTAAAAAAGCTAAGACATTGTAGGAATGCAAAAATATCACCTCAGCCTGGTAACCTTTGGCTTAGGCGTGCACTTCCACAGCTAACAAATGGGAATGTTTCCTTTCCAGCACTGGGAGGACCGGTGCCACTCAAAATGCCTGGCTTCAGCCCAGTTAGAAAAGGAAACCAGCAACCCTTTACTAGTGGGGCCTCCGTGGGCTCCTGGAGTCAGCCTCTCATCCCATGGGCTTGTTATAATTCCCACTTTCTTCATCATGCTCCAAGTGCTTCATTTCCAAAGGTGCTGCTAAGGAGGACCCAAGAAGGGTCTTTGCAAAATAACACTATGTATTTTACCACTGCAAATCCAGTTGATGATGATGGTGATGTTCTTATTCCCAGGAGGTAATGCGTGATTTGCAGTACCTGAGCTCCAGGCCATTAAAAGGAGAATGATGCCCACTGCTGTCACCTCACCGGTGTGAAAGCCATTGGGAAGAATAAACTAGTGTCTCCACGCAAGTCCATTCAAATCAGAGAGAAACGGTCTTTAGGAAATATTTGGTACCTGCACAGGGGCAGGAATAAAGTTCATTTCACACCAAGATTAAGTGTTTAATAGGACCCTGTGTATTAGCAGAATTCCTGGCACATCCGAGACTCGTTTAAAAGGTGGACGGGAAACTCTCTGCCTTTTGGTCTGATCTCAAGTTAATCACGACAACCAAGGGACTGACCTACAGGAAACAATCCTCTAGGTACTGACGTTACCCACATAAAGCTAGCAGTTTCTGTAGTTTATTGGCTGTGTTTTTCCCCCCAGCAGGCTTAATTTATAGTAATTACTAGGAACTATGGATTAAATTAATAAAAAGGAAATTATTAAGGTTTCCTGACCCAGAGGCCAAAGGTAAGTAAAGAGAAGCAAACTGCTCTAGATGGGAACACTTCCCTGCTGCTTTCGGGGCCAGAGGAGAAGCTCTTTCAGTGCAGCAAGAGCGAGGATAGGTTTTTGGGAAGGAGCTGTCTCACCTCGGATGCTGGGATGCTGGGGAGGACTGTGAAATCCACCAGCCTGGGGAGCCCTGAGCCATCACAGCACAACCATTCCCTGGCAGAGGAGTGGGCTTCTGCCTTCTTCTTGTCTGAGCTATGCACAGGGTACGCAGCACAGAGTCATACGCTTTATGTTAGCAAAGAAAGAGAGATCTCTGTCGGATGGGAAGAGACTATAAAAATAATACAATGCAGAAATCCAGCTTAATTCAAACTACACCAAAGTCCAGAGTCCTGTTCTAAATCCAGCTCTGCCAGCTGATCAGAAGAAGTAATTCTCTCCTGCCTGGGTTGGAGCACATTTATTACTGCTTATAATTCTTATATACATCTCATACTTTAAATTAGCATTTTGAATGCCCTTGTGCTGTTGCAAAGTCAGACTGTTGGTATTTGCCAGACCTGGCCTTGCAATCTCTGCTGGCTTGGGTATAAATATGAATTATGATTATCAAAGGCAGAGCAGGGTGTACTCCTGGGGGGGGGTAGAGGGCATGGCTCCTGCTCTGCTTTCCCTGCAAGATCAGTGCAGAAACAAAGACATTAAGTTTTGCTCCCACCGATGTCCTTGGGCTCATCTCCTCTCTCCCCTGCCAAGGCTCTCTGTGTGTACGGACTTCTGCAGTGAGCACTTCCAGCTTCCTCAGCAACATCATCTGTTCTGTCTCCAGCACAAAGTCTATCAATGGCACAACCTGAAATTCATCCCAGGCTCTGCAGCCAACTCCGAGCTCCGCAAACAGCCTCATCCAACGAGGCCCATGCCCTACAAGAAGTTTCCCAATTTTTAATACCTCACATATCTACCTTATGTAGAAGGAAAAAAATAAAGTCTGGACAGGCTTTTGGTACAAGGGTCAAAAGAAAATCTGAAATCACTTCTCTTCTTGCACAGATTCAGTAAATGCAGCACACACATGAACTTAGATTTAAATACACGCAACCTGTATTTAGAAAGAACTGCTACAAGCTTGAATCCTGAGAAAGGCAGCAAAAAACTCCTGGAAGCAGCTCTGGCAGGGCAGGCACGAAGCAGCACAACCACCATTTACAGTGGCCAATTGTTATAGTGAAAGGAAGCCTGCCAGATTGTATGTCACCGGGGAGGGATATCAGCATCCGATCTAGGTAAGGACGGGACACGGGGGTACCTGGATCCTTGTCAAACTCAGTGCTCTTATGTAGTCGGTTGAATAACAGAACAATGTTTACATTTCCCCTTGTGCCCTCAGCAGTTTGGAAGCTGGACACCTGAAAAGCATGAATGATTTTTCAAGCAGCACCAGTGTCAGCTCTTGACCACCAAAGCCTTGACTGTTCCTTACGAGCATTCAGACAAATAAACTATAAAACCCAAAAGAACCCCAAGTTATTGCTGCTGCTAAACCTCAATATCCAGTAACGACAACATAAGTGATGGAAAACTCAGCTTGTACTGTGAGTACATCAGCCATGCAGCACAGTGAATGTAGCAACTCAAAATGCAACCATTCAGCTGAGAACCTGATAAACTCGAGCCAAGAAAGAGGATTTTTTCAAGTTTCTTTCATATCAACACGTTGAAACTTAATATTGAAAGTTCTCTAAATGTACGAACAAAACAATAAGCACAGTTAATGGGAAAAAAAACATAAACTGATGTATGTAGGAAACAAACATCCCATGTGCATTGGAGAGAAACAAACGTTGTTCCATGAAGCTGTATAACAAATGCAGTAGGAATACTGGGTGGACGTATTTAGACCTTGAATCAAGAGGATGACAGGTCATGACTGGATTTGCCCTTTGGTCCAATGAAAGATGGGATGACTTGTCTGATATATTTACATTTCTCCTTACTGCTGCCCTCTATACAACACATACCACCTTCTTCCATACTCTTAAACTATCAGCTAGCTCTGACCTCATAAAGCAGGCACCTAGGATGCACACAGCCTTGTGTCAAAATCTATGTCCCCCCCAAAACCCTCACCTAAATGATGAGGGTTCCTTAAGTAGAAACCACTGAGAAGACATGAAAATTTTTACCTTGAGGAACTGATTTCACACTCACATCTGCTGCAGACACCGGAGATATCAGAGCCCTGAACTCATCCCACAGCACCATCAAAGTGAGCTCTTTGTGTGCTGTACCTCCAAGCTTATTTGATGGAATCCAACAAGATCTGCTTCAGCCTTGGTTACCATAGGACTCGTTCAGTTCTTTGCCCTGAATACCAATATGGTTGTGCTCAAGATGATGACAGATGCTGTTGTATGGATGCTTCCTGGGCTCCAAGAGCTACCAAACAGCGACAATTTTCCATCATTGTCAAATCGGGGTGACCACTTTGTGGTGTAAAATTCTATTTTGCTATTTCCAGCCTGGATCCCACCACACTTCAAAAGCCAAATTAGTAGTTTCAAAATTCAGCTTCATCAGTCTCTTCTAAACTCATGTGCTCCCCAGAACAGGGAGTCCTAATCCGGCTTGAATTGGGCCATTTCATCTCATCCCAGGCTCAAATGATTGTCAGTCCATCAAACGCTTCTTTGAAAACTGATTTCTTGCAGATGACCATGATTGCTATAAAAGAGTATTTAAAAACATTTTCATATTTGAAAAGAACTTTCCTTTCCTCTTATATCAACCACATGTTTGAGGAAGGGCTTGGGGTTTACCACTGCTTGGTGAGAAAAAGAGCAAAAAAGAGAAAGGATAATGGGGTGATAATGACTGGAAAGGTATGGATTGAATTTGGGACCTATTTAAATACAAGACAATTTGCAGCTCTGTGGTATATGTAAACACAGGGAAATGGTTGTGGCTCAGTGTGTACTTGAACATAGAAAAATGTTTTGTGGCGAACTATTTGTCTTTTAGCGCAGACAAACTGTGACCAAGTTGGCAGCTGCTGCAGCTGTGGTACCCACCCCAGTGCAAGCAGATGGGCTGTGTCTGGTCGGGAATTTCCCAGGAGACTTCCTATTTTCGCAATAGGATGGTAATGGTTTGCAACCACCGTGCTGACCCCCATCATGCTGCAGACCATGGCCAGGAACAGAACTCCTGCTTCATCTTGTGCCTCCAGCCTTCTCCGTCTGTTTGACCTGTTCCTAAGTGATGTCTTAACAGGAATTAACAAAAGAGCCAACACGAATCTACACTTCAACCAGGAGCTTCACTACGATGGAATAATTTTAATTGCTGGGCTAGATGATCATAGAATCATGGAATGGTTTGGGCTGGAAAGGACCTTAAGACCACCTGGTTCCAACCCCTCTGCATGGGCAGGGACACCTCGCACTAACTCATGTCACCCAAGGCCCTGTCCAACCTGGCCTTGAGCACTGCGAGGGATGGAGCATTCACAACTTCCTTGGGCAACCTATTCCAGTGCCTCACCACCCTCACTGTAAAGAACTTCTTCCTTATATCTAATCTAAACTTCCCCTGTGATGCAGTTGTAGGTCTCTTCCAACTGGAAGTGTTCCGTTCCATCCTATCCTTCTCCATCCTACTCTAACGAAAGAGACCATAGAGGAACAGTTCTGGTCCCACTTGGCTCAGGTTGGCAGTATCTCATCGTCCTTGGAAGGCTCAGGATTTTCTGCTGGTTTTACAGTATATATTTAAGGAATTTGGTGACTCTGACAACACTGAGACCTTTTAGGTGCAGTCACTGCCAGGCTTCCATGAATCAGATTATGTTGATAAACAGTTTGTCACTTGCTCCACCAGAGGCAAAGTGAGGCTGAATCCTGCCATTAAAAACTGCAACATGTTTTACAAAATAGGATTGCCTGAAAGTGAATTGCCACTTCAGGGCTGCTGCTTTGTGATCCCTTGCAAGAAGCCTCATTTTAAAGAGGATTTACTTTGAGTAGGGTCTCATTAAGGACTGGACTTGTGAATCTCCATGAAAACTGAGGCACATGAAAATAAACAAGAATTGGTGTCTGAAGAGCACATAAAGCTGTAGAAGACACACACAGAGCTGCTACTCAAGATCCTGATGCCTCTCACAATCATCTGTAGATTCACTTGTTCTTTTTCTCCTTGGTGTATCCTATGTTTCCACCAACATAAGATGCAGAGCAGGAAACAGGCCAAGCACGAGAGAACAGAGAGGCTTATAAAAACATTCTCCCTATTAAGCAACTGGGCTGATTTTCACTGCATAAAAGATGAAGTCGATTGAACAAAATGCTTACCTATACATCTCCGTTTCTGATAGAAACCCTAGATTGCCTTTGTCACTTTAGCACATGAGCACAAGGCCAAATGAAACACATGTTTACAACTATAATGAGGATTAGCGTTGCACTAAAAAAGTTGAAGTACAGTCAAAATTAGATGGTGACATGGGTATTTGCCAACAGCATTAAATGAGAAATAACAGAGTATGAGGTTTCTGGAATGAATAGAAAATGTATTGTTTAGAGACCTTTTTGGCCAAGTATCAACATATGCCAATACTTAAGACTTCTTGTTCTTATTTACTTACCCCAACAATAAAACAATTGTTGTTTTGTGCCAACAGCCTGACAGACTGGTCCTGTACCTTCAGAAATACAGATTGGATATTATTTCTCTCATATCAGCTTCAACCTACTTTTCACCAAAAAAAAAGTAATTGAGTCCAGAGGAGAGGAAATAAGTGAAGGAGGTAATCGATTTTAATAACATATAGCATCAACATACATTAAGAAAATATATAAAACAGAGGGGGAAAAAAAGTGCTTTCCCATCTCAGAAGACCAGGCAGTGTTTGTAGCTTCATCCAGCCCCAGGCAGTGGTTATCAGTGAAGCCTCAACAACAGCAATGATTGATCTTCCCCCAGCGCCCGTCAGCACGAGCCTGGAGCGGTGAGGTAACCACCACCATTCCCATTACAAACCCGAGCAAACTGATGAATTAAAACCCTAGGAAACACTCTCAAACCCAGAGAACTTGGACTGTATTTGCAGCTGAAATCTTCAGCTCTTTCCTGGTGTAAGAGCTTATCTCTATGGTATCATCCGCTGCCAGGCCACCCTCGTGTTCAAAATGAACTCACTGCAGCATTTCATACCTATGAATGTACCTTTGTCCTCGTGCAATAACACTACAACTGGCAGAGACAGAGACCCAAGCCAGAGCTCACTCGACTTTAAAGCAGATATTGCTAGTAAAGGTATCAGGAAAGCCATCAAATGTTGGAATGATTTTCCCCAACCCTCTTTACTACACCGCATCCAAGGCAGACTTACTCAGCTGGCCTTCAGGTGGCCTTTGCATGGGTGTGACATGATGCCAGGCTGACCTTGTACATGGCATAGGGAGATCTTGCTATTTACATTGCAAAAAGGTTCAGTTTTGTTAAGAGTTAGCAGAAAATGGACAAAACTTGAGTTTTGTTGTGGTGTGTCCAGTCTCGTGCTCTGCAAAACTGCTTGTGTTATTGGAAGAAAACACAAACCACATATTTCTCTTAGAGAGATGGAGTAAAGCTTAACTCATCCATGTTTCCAATCAAACCAGCAGCAATGGGTCCCGTGGGAATGCATGTAGAAAAAATTCATTAATTATTAGTTAACCTACTCTTAAGATCAGTTTGCAAACTCTCTGTTGAAACATTTCTGGCAGAAAACAATTTGTCAGTGGTCAAAGTGCTCCATGAACATGTCAATATGGACAGTTGTCCAAGGCAAAACAGGCAGGGTCCCACTAGAGTCCTGCCTCATGTCCCACCAGGCCATCTCCTACACAGTCTTATGTGGAGAACAGGAAGCAAAAAGCCTATGAGTCCCAGCTCCAAACTTACCCTGGAGTACCTGACTCTGGTCTGAATAGGAATACAACAAGCACTTAGGACCTTTCCTCTCCATCAGCACTACATGCCCTGCAAATCTAATCATCACAACACCTGTAAGTCCTGGATCTTTGTGGTCAAACCTTCTGTTGGTCTTAGGAATTGAGGAAACCCTATTGGACGTCATGAGGATCAACTCTGCAACTTGCAACACCTGGATCCTGAAGGCAGGGAGGATATATGAGGTCCTGAAGCAATATCTCGGAGTTTTGCCAGTTTATCTCATCTGTATTTAGATTGTGGTCTCAGAGCCCAGCTCACCATACTCTGAAAGGGGATGATCTCACACCAGCAGCCCCCCACCAGCCCCTCAGAAGACACAGCAAGGCAGGAAATAGGGTTTTGTCTCTATTAGATCACTCACAGCAACAGACGAGATGAAAAGTTCGTGTTCTGTCACAAATCCACCCAAAGACACTTCCAGCAAAATCTGCAAGATATATAAGTAATCACCAACCAAATACTTGACATTAAAGAGAAACTTATCTCTGAGACTATGTATTCCTAAAGAAAAATCTATAGTCTGGGTAGGTCTGTAAGGAGAGATGTCGTGTCTGGGTATCATCACGATGGCAGTGTGTAGTTAGATGCCTACAAGAGTTGTGCTTTCTGGGCTGCATCGTCTAAAGCTCATGCTAGGAGTCAGTCCCTTACTCCAAAAGCATGCAACAGTAAGAAGAAAGAAAGTACCTTCAGCATTTTATAGACACTGGAAGCGGGATATGAGTTATGTCATTTACCCAGGATCTCCTCAATTGAATCCACTTGCCACAGGGGCACCCACACTGCTGCTCTACCTGCCACATCCCTCACCTTCCATGACCGTGGGGACATGACTGTGACTCAGAGAGGAGCCCCTGCACAGCCTTCCACTGACTGCCCCCCCTGCACACGTTGTGCTCTCATCCCTTTAGCACCACGCTTGGTGTGGACACCTTTCACTGGACAAAACCTCAGCTGGCGACTTGCTAAGAGGGTGATTTAACTTTAGAGATCCTGGTACCTGGGGAAAGACCCTTAAAGTCTGTGTAACACAATGGCTACAATACCCACGCATGAATATAATGTGTCTATGGGGGTTCTGTGTCTCCTCCCTCACATGAGCTGTCCTGCCATCCCTTAAAAACAAATGAAGGTATTGATCGCTTACCACCTGCACTCCGGTTACTATCTGCAAATGGTTTTGCTCTGGGAACATGAAGCAACATATGTTAGCATTAACTTTTCTGCCTTTTTTATATAGCTATAAACAGACCCATTGACTCCCCTTTCCCCCACCCCCCTTTTTAATTTTGCAAAAATAAATGCTTTCCTGGACAGTCAGAGCTCATTACTGAGACAGAGCACAGCTCCTTCGTCCTGCCCACAAGAGTCATGGAATCTTTTAGGTTGGAAAAGACCTTTAAGATCGTCTAGTCCAACCGTTAATCTGGCTCTGCCAAGTCCACCACTAAACCATGTCCCTCATTGCCACATCTACACGTCTGTTAAATCCCTCCAGGGATGGTGACTCCACCACTGCCCTGGGCAGCCTGTGCCAGTGTTGGACAACCCTTTCATTGAAGACATTTTTCCTCATGTCCCATCTAAACCTCCTCTGGCACAACTTGAGGCCGTTTCCTCTTGCCCTATTGCTTCTTACTGGGGAGAAGAGACCAATCCCCGCATCACTATAACCTCCTTTCAGTCGGTTGTAGAGAGCAATAAGGTACCCCCTGAGCCTTCTCTTCTCCAGACTAAGCCCCCCCAGGCCCCTCAGCCACTCCTCACAAGGCTTGTGCTCCAGACTCTTCACCAGCTTCACTGCCCTTCTCTGGACCTGCTCCAGCACCTCAGTGTCTTTGAGTACGGGGGTTTTGGTTGTGGGTTGGTTTTGGGGATGGGTGGCTGGAGGTTTTTTACTTCTTTTCTTCAAAATCTCCACAAAAGTGGCAGATGCTCAGCTCCAGCAGTGGAAGGAAGGCAGAACACTGCTCACACCAACGCCCCTCCCGGGTAGGAACCAGCCTTGGGAGACTTCACCCTGAACAAAGCTACTCTGTCCTCCAAGAGCCGCTCTCCTCCCACAGTGCATCCTCCTCCATTTGGCTTTCACCTCGGCAGCGTCCAGAAGCCCTCGACTAATCTCCTTCCATTCACATTGGGTCAGAGCACAAGCTTCCCAAAAAGATGCAATTGTCTGGAAAACCCGGCATCCGCAGCTGGGTCTCCAGGAGGGGTTTTCACACACCCTCTGGTTTTACAACAGGGGACGAGGACATGGGACCGGGGGAGGTTGTTACGCAGCATCCTTCCTACTCCATTAATTCAGTGAGCCCGGGGGGAAGCTCACCATCTGCACAGCCATGAGTCACTCGGGACTCAGGAGTTTACTGTATGTATTAGTCAACAGAAACAAACAACACAAATCCCTGGACATTAAAAGCTTTTTAAACTATTTTCTTTTCCTCCCTCCCCCCCCACCCCCCAAACAAAAATTGGCCACAGATCTCTAATTATAATTTTGTGGAGATTTAAAAAAATACTTAATTGTGGTTTCTATAAACATGAAGATAAATTACCACGTGTAAATATTGGTTCTCAACAGTTACTAATGCCTCTCAGGAGGCTGCTATTATTTCACTAAGGCAGAAAAAATAAGTTGTAAAAGAGTTTTTGTCCCTTTTGCTCACGACGGAGGGGAGTGGGGTTTGAAAAGATTTCTTGTATTCACCACCAAATGCTTTCTAGCTGATGGCTTTTGACAGCATTATTAAGTAAACTAAAGGAGAAGATTGATTTCCAAGATGATGCATTGGAAAGGTATGAGAAATAAAAGCTTTTATTCCAGAAAATGGAAAGGCAGTAAATGCAATGAAGACACCAAGACAGACACTGTACCACCCACCACTTTCCCTCTAAAGCTTCCAAAGTGACTGGCAGACAGAGCTGTAATAAGAAAACTTTACAAGTTTTGGGGCTTGGATTTGGATGAGCAGCACAATGTGTGTGAGCATCCGCAAGGCTTATCCGGATGCTACGAGCTTTTTGGATCCAAGTCTTGGGTTGCAAGATTTACAAGGACACACAGAGATATCACAGTCGCAGCTTCTCATCGCATTATGGAAATGCCCTGGGAGCACTGTCTGCTCCAACATTGCTCTGTTTTGGCTGTGGAGCACGAGGTATGGATGAGTGAGAAAGTGGAAAGCAACAGAACATCCTTGAGCAAACCTTCTCTGTATGGAAGCAGCAGCGAGGGGTTGTACCAGCTGCTGTTACACCATACAGAGACTGACATCCCAATGTTAAAGGGTGACTTAGGAACTGAAGATGTTCTCTGAGTTGAGCTCAGGTGAGCAACCAGAGCTGCCATGTCAGGCATGGAGGCTGCTTGCCCATGGAAACCCATCCATTGAGCACTAAGCCTGTTGCCTCCTCCTCTGTGAGGGAGGTCAGGAAAAAGTATATATATACACACACATATATATTTTATATATATATATATACACACACACACACACTTTTTTTTTAAGCATGCATTTTGCATGCATGCATTTAAGCATGCGCTTGGGTCTTACGCAAAGGCTACAGCTTAGCTGTCTTGTAATGAGCTTGCCTGGCCCAAATAAACTACAGCCCTTGCTGGGACAGAAAATGCACATGGAGAGACAAAGCTCAGTGATGAAGCTGACAGTAAAGATGCCTTTGCCTGATGACAAGCAGAGCTGCAGCCCCGAGCTACCCTGCCTCTTCCACCAGCCCATGGTGTGCTGAGTGCTCTCCAAACAGACACAAGGAGATGTGGTTCCCACCCAAAACAGCTTTCAGGCTCTGGCTGGGCAGAATACAAGGAAAGCTCAAACCACATCTACAGCTATATAAACCATGCATTCATAGACACATACTAATAGTAGAGCCCCCAAACTGCTCCCAGGTTACTCATCTTGCATGTCAAGCCAGTCCTCATGGTTTCCATAGGAGAGGTGGGTGTCTTTCTTGGTTTCATAACAGTGCTGCATGGTGATGTGTAATAAATAAAGATGAAATGGAAATAATCCAACCCATTCCTCTTTGAGCAGAGTTCAAGGAAAATATTGCAGCTAGAGACTATAAGCAGACCCAGTAAATTTGTTCCCCCTGCCCCATTCCCCTTTTGTTATTAGGGTGTGACTAAGACTTTGCAGCATCAACTTTAGGTCTTCATTAGAGATTTTTGCTGTGAGCTCAAAGGGCATTTTAAAATCACATCAGGAATACCACAGGAAGTTGCAGCATGCACACAGACACAACACAGACCTGTGAATTGGGCTGCCCGAAACACACAGCCGTGGTCCCAGGATTTTTCCTTTATCTTAAACTTCAGATTCCTCTGGTGGTATATTACCTCCTGTGTCTTATCATAGCAAGTAAAGGCAGAGGGGCTTTAATAAACTGCATCCAGCTGTCTTCAAATATTTGTATTCAAAGGACTGCTTGACTTTAAGTCAAAAAAGGAGAAAGTGAGGCTGTGTTACAAGGAGAAGCTTATTGCCCAGGCTACTGCTTAAGACATTATTGTCTGACCGTGCTTCCTACCCAGCACTTGCTTCAGACGACTGAACTTGACCTATCCACCCATCATAAATTAAATTCTTTGATCTCATCTGTAACAACTCAGAGCCCCAATAACAATAGATC
Source organism: Nestor notabilis (assembly GCF_000696875.1). Lineage (NCBI taxonomy): Eukaryota > Metazoa > Chordata > Aves > Psittaciformes > Psittacidae > Nestor > Nestor notabilis. The sequence goes on from NW_009933415.1 coordinate 29,753, forward strand.
AAACCATGGCAGGGACAATATGCTTATTCTTTACCAACTAAGTTTTAATTAGTAAACAGCACAGGGGAAGAATCCACCTTTGCAGAACAAAAAGGGAAAGAAAAAGCATTTGGTACTTGAAAGAAATTGCTGATAAAGAGCAGAGGCATCTTTCAGAGCTCTACATCCTTGTTCTGTTCATCTGAAAAACCACATCATCCCCGAACCATTAAAACCAGGATGAATTTCACATTGTAAGAAACCGCCGTGAAAGCAAACATCAAAAGGAGCTGGGGAGGAGGAAGCAGATCAGGTGGGAGAGAAATAGCACGATGCCTTTTATCAACATCTCGATGGTTGTCTGCCTGCGCCCTGGTCTGGGCTGTGCTGGTCCCTGTGGTTCATGCTGTAAGCCTGGTGGTGGCTGAATCAGGCTCCCACACCTCACAGGGGTGTTTAATGTTTGCAAAGCAGCCGGGAAAAGCCGCATGGCTCCCATCATCCTGTCTATTTGCTGTTTGTGCAGGGTGGATTTATTATCACAGAGGTCTTTCGGGTTCCCCTTTACACTAAATAGCTTCAGTCTGCTCATTATTTCCAGGTGAGCTTATCTGCTGCTCAGAGCGTGGCTTCTTCCTGGCAGACATTAGTGCTTAAGGTTTTCCTGTCAGCACTGGCACTCGTCAAGGTGGGGATTTTCTGCATCTCGGGTCACTTTGTGCCAACACAGGAGCAAATTGTAAGTAAAGGTGCTTTTGCTGGAGCACCCACATCTCCCGCGCTGCCTGCTCCCTGGTGTTTCACAACAAGGTGCAGTGGCAGCTCACTGGGCCCTTGGTGGGGTGCTGACATGAATCTCTTGCCTCTCTCCCTAGCCCTCTGCTTTCCCAGAACTGGCAGGTATTTTGTAGACCATAATATGCAGGAAGTATCAATGGGGAAAAAGAACATGGACCGATGTACATGAGGCTCGTTTCCTTAGGAAAGCAGGTTAAACCCTCAACACAGCTTATTAAAACCTGCCTGACACAGGAAGAAGAAAAGCCAAAACCAACCCAAACTATTTATGTGGTGCTACCACAGCCCAAGCAAACAAATCCAGACCGCGAGCAGGATGCAAGCCCATGCACAAGGATACTTCTCTGGGCACTAAACTCCTTGAGTTCAACCTCTGCAATCACCTCTTGTGCCAGCAATGCCCTCACTGGGGCTTAGAAATACCACAATCCTCCATGTATTCTAATCCAGGTTTGATATTAAACCAAATACCTGCTGAGCCAAGGTACTGGAATTTCATCAGCTGGTTGTAAACAATTAGCTGTGACCTTAGAAACATTGGAACAATCCAATTCTTAACCAATAATTCAATTAAAAAAGGAAACTTGCAAGCAGTGAATAAATAAGCCAACTGCAAACCCTTTTTTCCAGCTGGATATCGGTGTACTTGAGCTATTTTATTAACTGGTCATACCAAAAACCCCGGTGTTCCGTTTACCACCGAAATGCAGCAGTTCTGCAGTGTAAGGCTGCAGGAAAAACAGAGAAAAAATGGGTGTCAGATGAAATGATGGGATGAGTTGAATGTAGGAAAAATCTGGAATTCGGTGTGAACACTGGGACAAACAGTGGGGCTTTGGCCTCATTTTCATCTATCAGCTGCTGATTTCCAGGACAGAAGACATGAAGTGAGATACCCCGTAGGTCCTCCCTCTGCTACATGTGATGTGGGATGGGAACCAACAGCCAGGCAAGCTCCAGGTACAGTTCCCAAACCAGAAACATTTGGATTTCCTTCCTACATTTTAAACATCCACTCTTGAAAAGATATTTCATTTTTACAAGGCAGATCATACGCACACCAATGACAGATTCCATTAAGAGGACAAAGATGACTGAGAACACAAGCGTGGCTCTTTCTTTAGATGAGTTCTCAGTTGTTCCCTTAGAAGTTACAAAATAAACAAACATGGTGAAGTTTTCCCATTGAAGCCTGTGAGCACTGACACAGAGTGAAATCCTGCCCACACTGCATCAAACAGCTGGCAAACAAGTCGGAGTTTGTGTGGCACACATACATACACATAAGCAGCACAAACCCCTCGGCAAATAGTGCAGCCACAATACCCAGGAACAACACGAAACTAAACCCAGCAAAACCCACCCAGAGCACGGGCAGGACCCAGCCTTTGGTTTGATCACAACCAAAAGGGGAAATCCAGCACTTCATGGGTTTTCAAACCATGGTCACAACTTGCATCCATTAGTTACTGACACAGCCATAGTTGCTGGGCAGCTTGGAGAACCAAAGGCACACATCTGGAAGGAGAAAGACTTGTTTCTCCTTCTATCGCCACTGTGGATGGTGCTGAGGCCATGCAGCAGAAGTCATTTTGTTCTTCAGTGGGATAACAGACACTTTTGCCACCTACCACTACTCGCTGCCTTGTCAAAGCCTCACATATTGTGTGTGGTCTGGAGCTGGGTCATGCAACCAGCCAAAGCCCTCTAACTCTATTTCCAGTTCACATCACTCTAATAGGCCCTCAGCTGGCCTGAGAAATTCCCAAACATCTCTTTCTACAAACAAGGAATTGGGTTTCTTTTGTCTTGCAATCAGAGGAGACAAATTTTCCCCTTAACCACAGTTTAATTTATTCCTTTTAGTTGTTACTGCCTCCACCTAGTGCAGCTGTCTAGACTGGGGTGGTGGCGGTGGGGTTTTTCCCTTTTTCTTTTTAGTTTGGGATTTTTGGAAGCTGGAATTGCTTGTTTCCGAAACAAGTCTATTTTTAGTGTCACTTTTTTCCATTGGCAAGATATTAGGGTCGAGAGAGCTGCTCTCAGAGGAACTACTTTCAGCACGAAAATGAGAAGAGTCTGCCTGGTTGGAGGGCAGGCACAAGAGAAGGCAGCTGAGGTAGCACTAAGATGGTCCATACACGTCAATGAAGGTCGGCTGCTGGCACACACGCTGCCATTGGGAAGAGCACAAGCCCGTTTCGAACCCAAACTTGCTTAACCAAGGAGGGTTATGGCATCTTCTGACATGCTCCCGGACTAATCTCGTCGTTGGATGGAGCCCCATGTGGGAGGATGCTGACAGGCTCTCGCCATGGCACTCTGAACTCTTCTCCTGTTGGCTTTCAACAAGTAAATACTTGTCAACAAGTCACCTGAGAGCTTTATATCTCAGATAACCTTGTCACATGGACCTTCACCCAACACTAAACAGTTCTCAGGGGCTTCTCAGGAAAGGGAGTCACAGACACAGCTTAATTTTCTCTGCTTTGCTGTTCACCACCCTGCAGCACCCTGGCTGCTGCCTTATCATTACCTTGCTTTCTCCTGCTCTTTCAGATCAGCATTTATCCAACTCTTTCTCCAAAATATGAAGCCCCACTGATCTTCCCATGATTTTGCTGGTTTGGGTTTTCAGAAAGCTTCACCCAAGAAAGGGACAGCAGAGTTCAGCCCCGAGTCCCCTTCTTAACTGCAGAGTTCAATCCCGCTGCAATGGTCATTTGCTTCATTACCACTAGTTTACTACCTTGCAAAGAGTAAGGGCACTAAAATCCAACATTACTTTTGTAACAGAAGAGGAGGACTTGAAATAATTGGATAAAAATAAGCCCCATCTCTTATTTTCCCAGCACCACTTCGCAGCATCCACAGCCCCCAGAGCAAAGATTTCCCAGCTCCCTGCATCAGCACAAGCTTCGCTGTTGAGTGTGATACAGCCCCAGTGCAGCAATACCACGAGGGAAGAAGGAAGAAAGTAATATATTTTAAAGCAAATCCTTCAGGGTTTTAGATTGGGAGTGGAGAGGTGGGGGAGGGCATTAAAACACACACACATGCACACAAAACCCGAGAATTAAGCAAGCGAGACCATTCCAGTTGAGCTGTTTCAGCCATTGTCTTAAAACAACTTTAAACCCAATTGCTTCTTTTTAATGAGGTATTTTCTTCCTCTTAGCCACCCAAATCTAATCCATGATGTTAGTCCAACTCAGAGAACTTAAAATCAGAACATTGGGGCCTTTCTTAATCCTCTTAACTTGCCAAAGGTTTTCTGATCACACATCTCTTCCTTCCTACTTAAGACTGGGTTTTTTCCACCACCCTTTGTCTTCTGTTTACAGCTGTGAAAAATTAGGATCCAAGCAGTAAAATCTCTACATAACAAATGAGCATTTAGAGATGGCTTGCATGTTTCATTGAAGGAAACCAGGCGTATTTTCCTAATTATTTCCTCAAATCATATGTATCTAACAGTTCCCTGGCTCAGATACTCATCATTTCTTGAAGAACATTCTTTAATCCACATTCTTTGGTTCTACTGAATAATTACCTTCAAAAGATAAATCCTGTGTCATGCTATGGTCACTTTGCACCTCTCACATGATGTGGTAGGTCAATAAAGCTATGCTGGTGGGACAGGATCTCACATGAAATGCAGGAATCCTCATCCTGCAGCTTGCACAGGCCCTCCTGAAGCCCAGCATCTCAGGAGAGGATACAGGGCTTGACCACTGCTATGGTGTGGTCATTCCAGGGTGATGTCAGGGCTAACTGGAATTCTCCTATGAATAAGCTGGAAAAGCTTTGATCCAGCACTGGTTGATTTCAGGACTTAGGAACAGAGGCACATAAATACATCTGAGATGTATCACCCCCTAAACCTGGATCTTGATCAGATGATGGCTAGACTAACACAGAAGACTGGCACTAGTGGCTGTCTAAAGGAAGACAAGGGAGCCATACTGGAGTGAAGACTGTGCATCAAGCTCTAAGAAGAACCTGCTGCCCCTCATGAAGTTAAATGACCACAGAGGGCAGCAGGTGACCTCAGTGATTTCCCAAGCCCAGCCACTTCCAGCTGCTGGCTGAGCATTGGCTCCTGGGGTCACTTCTTACTGTAAGGCTGCACTGAAGAAACCAAGCACACTTTATAAACCTTTCCTATCACATCAGCAGTACATGCTGACAGCATTAGCTGCTTTCAAGATAAACTACACAACAGAGAGTTCAAAGGGTGCTAAGCAATGCAGAAGCCGTAAGTAAGCAATTGTCCAAAGGACAAACTCCATCACATCCTGGTCCAAATTGTGTTTAAAAACAGAGAGACTTCCTTCCTGCCCTCACTGCACTGGTCTTCTCAGAGGTATGGGTTCTACCAAGTGGGCCACTGAGTTGAGATGAACTAGAAGCCAAGCAAAGGGCCTGAACCAGAACGTGACCTGGCACCTACCCCAAGTTCCTTTCGAGTTTGGTTAATATTCCCCACCCATCATTTTTCATGTGCATGTGCCACATCACTTCCTGGTTCTGATTTGCCTGCTATTTGCCCCACGGGTAGGGTGTTACCCATCAAAACTCAAAACCCAAGCAAGCAACCCCTCCTCCCCCTCCTCATAAACCCCACACCCATCTCTGAGGGATCCAAGCATCCCTAGCAGGAAGGAGTCCAAGAATTCTTTATGCACATAAGAATGTCCCCTTGCCACATCATAATCCTCTTTGCTACCAGTGCCACACACTGATGGTCTAGGTCAAACTCCAGATGTTAATAGCCCTCAGTAACAACTGCTTGGAGAAAATGCAGATAATTGGTCTCATACCTACTATTAGAAGAAAAAAAAAAAACCCAACAAAATACATGACAAAAGAAAATGTGCAATAAAAAATTGCATCTTGGTTGCTTTTAACATTCTTTTCTATGAGCTAATTTTAGCTCTACAGCTGGAGTTTAAAGGCAGATGCACATCTGGTGTAATTTGCCACCTTCCATGGGTCCGGCCCATAGCATGTCTTTCCTCCTTTGCTGAAAGTAGCCATCTCAGATGGCTTGGGATATGAAAACACAGAGGGTTAATTGATGGGGGATTCAAGATGTTTCCCTGTGCTCTCTCAGCTTTGGACAAACTTGGATGATGATGGGCTCACTGTGGTCAGGTGCTGACTGTAAAACAGCTTCCTTCTGTCTCCCCAGCGTTCAGAAGATGCTTGGGTTGCTCTGTTATAAAAGCATTAATATTTGGCTTGTTGTCACTATTTGTTTCACTGCTTTTGCTACTCCTGTGAGCTACATAAATGTGCTATCCTCAGAAGAACCCATGACCAACAGGCAGAAGACAGTGGTCAGGGATGCCAGCTGTGTTATCTGTAGGTGCATTTCTTCCATTGTCAAATCATCATCATTACCATATATGCCCTTCCAAAATAGTTTCCAGGCAGATGTTTATATTTTGCCATTGGATTGGCTGAGGTTCTGAGAGGATCAGACATGGTCAGATTCTCCTGCTAGTGCAGATAATGTAAATCCCCAAAAGATAAGCGTGGTCAATTATCTGCAATAAGCCACAGGAATTACATGCCAAGCAGAGTTTTGCATTAAACCAGGACTCAGAGCTGTATGGGCTAAACTCCCCGTTAACCCTGGCAACCAGCAGCATTATTGATCATTGTTATTTCCCAGCGTATTTCAGTCTTTGCTCACTTCCAGACACAAGTGATTCACGTTATTA
>NW_009933415.1:36268-52200 GCF_000696875.1 Nestor notabilis
ATGCGTTGATTATCAAACTTGCTGCTTCATTGCACATACTATATTAACAGTGGCCCAGTAGCTGCTCCAGCAAAGACACGGGCTGCAGAACACAAGTTAACAGTTTTGGATGCATGTTTCTAATGTGGGAATCACAGCCTGGTTTGGGTTGGAAGGGACCTCAAAGCTCATCCAGTTCCAACTCCTGCCACGGGCAGGGACACCTTCCACTAGAGCAGGTTGCTCCAAGCCCCTGTGTCCAACCTGGCCTCAGCACCCTCACAGGGAAGAACTTCTGCCAAAGAGCTCATCTCAATCTCCCATCTTCCAGTTTTTATCATCACATTGAAATACCTGAAACAGCATCCACTTCATCACCGGTCTTTATTTCCATGGTGCACAGAACAATTCTGCCCAGGGACCATCTTCTGTGCAGTGGGAGCTTCATCAGGTACCTGAAGGCAAAGTGGGAGGATCACAGCATCACCAGCTTTGGTGATCTTTCACAGTGTAAATCCACACAGAGATCCAGACTTGCCATTAGCCCTTCTGGAGATATTTTTTAAGCTTTTCAGGGCAGCTAATTGGGCTCTGGAGAAATGCTGCTGCAAGTTTGTTATCCGTGTCCCTCCATGGCAGGTAGGCAAGACTGAATTTGTGACACCCTGATCTCTTGGCAACACATCATCTAGACTTACCTCTACCTGCCCACCTCATTCGGTGAGTTGGCATCCCTGTCTCCTCACCCCAATAGCTACAGATCTCACATGGACATATACAATAAGCACCCAGCCAGACCATACCATGGCCAATGCTGCCCTGCTCAGACATTTGGGATTTCACATGATTTTCCTTTACAATAAAAAACCCCATTCATAGATGTCCACCTTGTGCTCAATCCATCCTGCTCAGCTTTCTCATACATGTTGGGTTTTAACAGCCAAAGCTGTGAGTGGCATTTATTTATCATGCTATTCAGAGTGAGGAAATTTTATAAAGCATGTTAAAACTTTACAAGGAAAGCAAGTCTTTCCAAAAATCTCAGGAGTGCAAACTAAGTTTTACCAGAATTTGGTTGCTTCATGCAAGAAACTTCATCTTTGCAGGGCTTTGTACCAGTGAGAAAGGAGCAGCTTGAAGAAGAGGAGTGGTACTTGTCCCTAGCGCATGTACTTTGGCAATCAGGACCTTCTTCTCCAAGCTTTGTATTTTAAGGTAGTATCTGTGCCTGTTTAGGTGAAACAGACTTACCCTGAAGAGGACAGTCAGATGCTGGAGCATGCAATAGCTTCATTTATAAGGAGAAAGGAGGCAGCTGGAGAAGAGGGGGGGAGAGGATGTGTGAAACCCTGAATCAGGCAGTTGTTACCCCAGCATTCTTCAAGCAATTGCCGTGGTCTGTATAATGTGGGTAGTTTGGAGCAGTTGTGCAGTAAATATTTTTCCCCAAGCACTTTCCATGCTCAAGTTTTAGGTTTTCAGAGGGATATTTTATTTAAAAAAAAAAGAAAAAAAGTTTTGTTGAAGGAAGATCAACGACTTAATGAAAAAAGTCTGAGATGCAAGAGCAAGGCTATCGCTTCAAGAGTGCTTCCAGATTTACATAAATAACATTCCTGCTGCATAAACATCTTGGCAAAGGCAGAGCATCTCACCCCCTCCTACTCTATTGGCCTCCACTAAATTCTGGAGAATATTAAAACCCCTTGATGGTAACATGTTCTCGGCCAGAAACAAATCATTAGTTTGGATGAGGGCATCAAACTGCATCTGCTTGTTCCCTGAAGTTCCAAGTGCAAGAGATTTAGTAGGGAGGGGAGAGAATTTCTTTGATAGAGGGATTTAGAAAACCAGCAATTGATATAATTTTAAAGCAGATACAGATACGAGGGGATGCGTCTTTTACAGACAGACACACATGGGAATGGTTTGGTGTAATTAAAAGTGGAGATGGGCTCAAGCTGTGGAGTTTGGAGGTTGATCTGAATGTTCAGCGGTTTCAGGTCAGAGCTTTGTTCTGCCCGCTGCACACAGCCAGGATGGCCCATACATCAACTTTTATCGAGAGTCCGGAAGGGGTAAATCCAGGCTCATCTCTAAGCAAAATGAAGGAAAAAAGTCCTAAAAGGGAAGCTATGAAATACTGCAGGGACCTACTTGGCTGGAACAAAGCTGCGGAGCCAGTTCGGCCCCCGGCACTGAGCTTGCACAGCTCCGGGAGCACTCCAACACGCACAAATACAGGGCTTTTTTGGTCCTGGCTGTGCCAGAACTCCCTGCCTGAGAAGGCAATGAGGAGGAGCCGTATAGGTGAAGCTGTTGCCAGTTTCTAATCCACCTCTAGGCTTTCTCGCACAGAAGGAACTATTTTGGCATCAGTTCTACTCTTCTGAGAAAGCACCACATGGCCAAAGCCACCCCAACATGGCAAGAAGTGACTGACCCTATGAGAGAAGGGTATCTTTTCTACCAGGAACACTGATGAAAATTAGGGACAACTGAGGGTCTTGTCTTTTTACACCCCAGTCTGTGTGTCTCAGGTTTTTTCCTGACTGGTTTTCTGCTTCCTCAGAGCTTCTTCTTTAAGCCCACAAGAACATCTTGTGTGGATGTGCAGGGGTAAATGATTCCTTGAAACATACTGGTCTTAATCAAAGCTAATCTTTCATGACAGGGCAGAACAGCCTGGACAGCTATTAGGTTTAGCACAGCTACTCTGAGCAGCACTGTTATGTCAAAATTATGCAACCTAGGCTTTGATAGACTTTGGGGATTTTTTCAATGGCTCCTTACGAGCCTGTTAGTGCCCCTCACATTTCAGTGACCACAATATGAACATGAAATGTATTTCCTTTCCCACAGCTGGATACTGTCCCATTTGTTCTGACACAGCCAAAGTGTCAAGTAAGCCAGACAAGGCAGACAATTTTTCATGCAAATCCGTTGACTTTAGGATTTTTAAATATATGTCTTTTTAACAACCCACAGATTATCTAACAGAAAACCCAGGTCATTTGCAAGAGTTCCTCCAGCAGGCCTTGACATCATTAACATCGTGTTGGACATACATTATTCTCAGAAGAAAGCCTGGCAAAAGGACAGAAAGAAATGCCCTATAGAGTCAAACTAATGGTTTGTTGTATCTAACAGAGCTTGGTCTAGATGCCTGGGAAGGATGCACATAACCCCCTGAACACTGCACTCTCGAGCCACTCTCTGGCTGTGCCACACAGGTGGAAGGGAGGAAACCAGATTCGAAGCGTTGCACCAGTCCCAGACATGGGCATCAGGATCTTCTAACGTTTTTGGGCTCGTTCCCTGGCACCTTCAGCATCCCTGGGCCTTTCTGTGCCAGGGTGGGCAACTCAAGGCAGCTCTTCAGATAACATGGTGTGGGGAGCAGTAGCACACACAGAATCAGGGCTCAAAATGATTCACCCAAAGCCAAGGAAATAGTCTGTTCAACCAACCAATATCACAGGTAGCCAGGTCAGTCTAAGTGTAGAGCTCACAACTGATTTGATTGCAAAAAGCAGCCAATTTCATACCCTAGAACCAGCCTCTGCTCAGCAAACACTGACTCATCTACTCATCAGACCTCTTGAAGCAAAGTAGGGATTTGAACAAAGTGCCTCGTGACTATGAAACACTGCACCACAAGGACACAGGGGAATCTTTCTCACCTCTGGGTTTCCAAACCAGCATTTAAATCCCCTTGCTTTTTAATGAGATGCTCCACAATAAAATAGGCTGGACGAAGGAGCTGGCAAAATCCCGTGATGAAAGCCAAAGATGTCACTTGCCTTCCTGCCATATTTTATATGATAAATTTGCCATGAGTTAGGGACCCAAGACCCCACCCGGCAGGGGAGGATGCTGCCAGGAGAAGGTTGTCCACAGTAGAATCATAGAATACCAGGTTGAAAGGGACTTAAAGGATCCAGAGGCTGGAAACCTCTGGATTTTGTGCCACTTTCCTGGGAAAGCCTGCTCTCAGTTGGCACTCAGAGCACACCCTGTCTTACCTGGGGTATGGTGAAGGATGAAATAGGCAGTCATGGGCGACACGGAGTCAGCAAGCATCACGCAGACACAAGGCACTAATAGAGTGGGCCATTCCCCTTTCCCTAACATGTTTTTCCTGGGAATGGGGGGACTACAGGTCTCTGGATATCTCGGAAGCTTTGCCACTTCCACTTCCTCCACTTCCTTAAAAAATAAATGAACAAATAAATTACAGCTTATTTTCTGAAACTCTGCTTTAAATAGCTGGGTTTCTAAACCCAAAATGCGTGATGCAGAACAGCTGACTTTATGTAAGACTTGTTATTAGAAACAGTTCCTTGCTGAACTGTGAGTTCATGAGATGCACCTCGTTCGGAGCACAGGCAGAACCACCACGTACGTGCAGCCTGGCTCACAAGTGTGGAGTTTGCTGCCTTTAAGTGCCTGGGGCAGATCCTGACTCAGAGATTCTTCCATGTTATTTTCCATGGAAGGAAGCAAGAGTTATTTTGCAGAGGGTCTGAACAGACTAGATGCCATCTTCTTGCTGGTAAATACCACTTCCAACCTCACTTGCAGTCTCCAACAGATGTTTCTGCTTTTCAAAGTAGTGGAAATATTATGGACCATTTTCTCCTCCTCCTATTCCCTAGGAGGGAGCAGCAGACCCAAAATGCCCTTAGAAACACAGTGGTCTCCTCCTAAAATACACTTCAGTGTCTCCAGCATATCAGGGAGCCAGAATCAAACCACTCAGCTGTGGATTAGGTTCATCTGCAGAGCCAGACCTCATCTGCAACCAGAATGCTGTGTAAAGGCTTCACTTGTCCAACAGCTTTCACTGGAGAAGCTCAAAATGCCTCCTGAAGGGTGAGCTGGTGACTCCCAAGCTGGGCAGTGAGCCCAGGTGTAGGTACAAAAGCACGTTAAAAAAGATTTGGGAACTGCAGCATCATTTTTATGCCTGTTTTTTTGGTTGGCATTCCTTAGAGCTGGAGAAACTGAGGCACATGGAACCATTTGCTGGAGGATAAACACCGAATCAGAGCAGAGCTGGTACTGGTGTGCTCATCCTTAGCACGAGGAGCTGAAACACAACCAGTGTGATGGGACAGAGAGGGAAATCCTTTGCCAATGCAGACAAATAAGGAAGAAAAGGGCCTGATGTGCATCCTGAGCATCCACATCTTCCCTTGCCCGACTCCCATGTCTCTGTGCTCTCAAACATCAGCATCTCCCCCAACCCCTCCAACAAACCATGCGTGTTGTAATGCTCCTTAAGCAAGAACCAAACAACAGTTGGGGAATCCCACTGACTCACACCTGCTTTAATTATTACTTTTTTAAGGGCCCAGGACTCAGTGAATGTGAATATTATCCCGTGGGGATTGAGGACACAATGGAAACAGGAAACTTGTAAAAAGCATTTCTGTGGAGATATTATCTCGCTGCTGTAGGACACAAGCTTTACCTAATTGCAGCCAAGGAAGTTTTAGATTACACTTTGCAATGGCTGCACGAAAGTCTCAGCTATCATGGGGAAGGCTCCTTGCCTGGCTATTTCTTTTAAGATCCGTGCCTTTCCCTGGACATGTTAACTGGAGGGGATTTGGTGATAATCAAGTAGGTTCAGAATACTTCAAAGCCTTAAATTAGATTCAGGGCGTCACAACCCATGATAAAGAATATGAAATGGCTTTTTTAGCAGATGACATCCTGCTTTCTCTCAGTGAAACACAAGCCTCTATTCAATGCCTTGGAGAAGTTCGAGAGGCTGACAATCCTGTTTCTGGTTCTTTTTGTGTGCATAAATATGACCAAGACAGAGGCAATGCCTCCAGGCACCTCCCCAGCAAAATCCCTCTTAATTTTCCATGCCAATAGTCTCTAGAAGGATTCAAATCCATAAGAAGCCAAATCTCTCTGCACTTAAATAAACTTATAACAGTAAGTCTCCAATCCTTTTATGTGACACACATCATGATTTTCAAAGATGGTCTAACTCCCCATTATCTCTGCTTGATTAAGTCCACTTACTGCAAATGGCCATCCTTCTGAGTACTTCATTTTCTGGAGGGTCCCCGGTACTTGAGCCTTCAACAGTACTTGAAGCAAATCCCACTCCCCACCCTTAAATAAGTAGTAAAAAAAAAGAAGATAAAAAAGGGGAGGAAATTGAGTAGGATACTTGGCAGTTCTATACAGCCCTAGATGGGGCCTTTCACCCTCATCAGAATCCAAGTTTCCTGTACTGCAGGAATGAAAAAAAACTGTGTCCCCAGTTTTTACTCCTTACACTTTATGTTCCTACTCCTGTTGCCACAAGCATTCTCAGACCATGTGTCTAAGGTCATCGTGGCTTGCTTGGAGCTGCGTGTGAATCACCTCCAACATCGCAAGCTGGTCGGTGTTTGATGGTTGAGGTGACCATCTATGACCACTCGAGCTCCTCCAACCTTGTCTGTGATGGAAACACAGCTGGGTCCCCATTGTTCACTCATTTGTCAATTCTACTGAAATCTGCTAAGGAGGTACTACCTCTGGGACCTCCATCCGTTTCTCTCCTGAACTGGGTTACTGGGTCCAAACCTACTGGGATAGCTGATGGACAGAAACAAGCCCATATGAAATTGATTTCATTTTAGGGGAAAACTCAGATCATCCCTTCAGTTCTGCACTGGAACAGCAATGTGCTGTGCTCTGCTTCAGCCCAACTTCTTACTACCACCATGTGGTCCCAAGGAAATCAGATCAACACAAGGTCATCTTGCAAGTGTCCTGGGAAGTGACTGTGGCAAAAGGGAAATGATGAACAACCAGGTCTCTGCATACCAGGGGCTTCTCCAGTGGACCAGGGAGATATCGGCCATACCTCCAGCAAAGCTGTGCTGAAAGGTGCTCAGAAGTAATCAAACCCATACATTAACTTGCCACGATGGAAAAACTGATTCTAACACTGAAAGATACAAACTCCAGCCGTTGGAGCCAAGACACCTCATTAAGTGAGCAACCCCAAACGAAGCAGCTCGGCTTCCTTGGATTTCTGTTCATTTAGGAAGGATGCAAAGTTACCAAAACAGCAACGAGATGCCTGGTTCAACAGCACAAGCCCTATGCACACATAGGCAGTGAATTACCACATTCCATACACAACAGGCCAATAGACCACTAGCATAAGCTCCCCAAATCTCCAAGGCCATCATTCGTACCTCCAGACACAACAGCTTAGAATTCAGAACTCAAAACCAACCAACCAACCAACCAGACAGACTAAGTTGTAAGAGTGAAATCAAAGAGATGTTTGTGTTTACTTCATTTTGAAGAAGCAAGCAAAGCTTGGCATCTGTGTCCAGTGAATGCTTCTGCATCTATTACATCTGTTCTACCAGATTTCCCTGCAACAGTTCCTCTTTTTCCCCAGAACAATAAAACCCATCAGCTGCATGCCAAGTGGCAAGTGTCCCGTGACCTTCTCCAGCTACTAAGTTTGAAGCTACTATGAGGTTTCAACAGCTACTATGAAATGATGCAACCAATTATTCCCATGTGGTAACTTTCAAATTATCAAAAGAAGAACCATCGCTCAAGTGACATGAGAAGAGTAAATAAGGATTAATTTTTCAGCCTCATTACTTCTTTCCGGGAGCTGGAATAGCAAGATGAAGTGTTTCTACAGCTTCTTCTGTGGGCTTGTGTAAACTTCTGTGCCTGTGAGCGTACCCTCACACAACAGCGAGGTTTTGATGCTCCCACAGAGGTCAGAGACCTTGAAGTGTTGCCAGCATTATGGACCCATGGTTATCTGGAGCACTGCAGTGGCTACCCACACATCCAGCTGTGCCCCAAAAGGCACCTTCCAAAGAGCTGGAGCTCTGAGCTTCCTTTCTAAAGGTGGCATCACCAGACCCCAGCACTGGTGGTTCTGCTGCTGAACAGCCCTTTAAATAAACCTTCAAACAGCCAGAGGAGAGTTTCACTTTTCTTTTTCTCTAGGACACAGTCCCACAAATTGACTGTTGCTGAAGCTGACTTTCATTGGCACTACAATTGGAGGCCCATGTTTGTTTTAACATTGTCAAGGTTCTGCCTGCTGACAACTCAGGCTGATCTATCACCTCCTGGCCTCACATCCTCCCTCCCTCCCGCCAGCACCATGTCTTGGACAGTCAACCCTGGTCTAGCTGGTAGTGCCTTCCAGCCTTGCAATGGTCACGTTGGTTTTAGTGCTGGCATGAGGGAGTGAGTGGAAATCCATGACTGGGATGAAGAGGGGAGGTGAAATCTTGCCTTTTGGCAGCATTTTGCCTTTTTATCAATTTGAACTGCTCACAAGTATCACTTGAGGGGCTGAAGTCACTGGCTGCTTTCTGCAAACGCAACCTTCTGCAAAGTTACACAAACAAGAAGGGGGTTTGAGTGGAGATTCCAGAAGCAAGTTCATTTCTCCAAGCCTCAAAACAAACAAACAGTTGTTTATTTTTCTTCACATTCCAAACCAAGCTTCAAAAAGGATCCTCATTCATCCAGTTAATCCATTCTTGTTGCTAACATGGGGAGTCCTGCAGGAAAGGCTGCCTTCAATTGGCACGTGCAGCCATTTTAATAATACAAAGCTGGTTTGATTTTGTTCTGTTCTCCAACTAAATCAGAAATACCTGGGCATTCCGATGGTGACCTGCTCATGGCTGCAAGGCTTCCATTGGAATTCCCAGTGGCTTTAGACCAGAAAGAAGACACAACGCTATTCCCTCTCGCTGCTGACTGTCATTGAGCAAAACTTCCTGGCTCATTTAGCAACAAGCAAGCCAATTCTTCTTGTTTCAGTGGATAAAAATGCTTTTCAGTTTCTGCATCAACATCATATAAGTCTTCTCTTAAAAGCCAAGGACTCGCTAGAATACTGATCATACACTTGAGCACACACCATCACATCTATTACGACTATAACCATCATTTAAAGCTACATTCAGAAATGGTAACAAAAATGTATCAGAGCAGCTGCTTGTCTGTAAATCACATGTATTTTTCCACAATAAATGGAGCATATTCTGCTCTCTCCCTGCCAGCTTCCCCTGCACCAACCCCCCCAAAACCTCAAGCAGGAAAGAACACGCCATAATGCAGAACAAAACCAAAATAAAATTGAAACCCGATAAGGCCACATTCTCAGGGAGAAGCCATGTGTGAGATAGTTTTGCTTAATTATTTCAAGCAATGTACGGCCCCTTGGCTGTCACCAAGGTTGGTCTTGTCAGGCTAATATCATGAAAAGCCCTTGTGCAGACAATCACTGGATACTGCAAGTATTTGAGACCCAGCTCATGGGCTCATGTTTCATATTCTTTTTCCAACTTTTACATTGAAACAGAGCCCTTGTATCAAGCCCTTTTTCTGCTCTTAGAGGTGTTAGAGATGCCCAGTGTAGAGATTTGAGACTTTGTCAGTTTGCACACACACACACACACACACACTCTTCCATTGCTACTGTCACTGGTCAGAAGCGAGTTTTCCTAATGCTTTTTAGTCTCACCAGGCCTATAGAAAATGCAGTATGAAGTGTGGTTGCAGTCTGACTCCCCCTCAGCAGGAGGGCATTCCAGTGCCCGGGTTTCAGCCAGTTATGCCTCAGTGCCCTGTACATCTGGTTGAGAAGACAGGTGCTTTCAGCCCTAAATTATACAGGATATTGAAAAAGCACCCACTGACAGGAGAAAGGGAGCTGTTTGCTTTCCAAATAGGTCATCTTCAAGCTGAACTAGGTTTTAATATCTGGAGGTAATAATGACCTGATTTTTATCTCTGTTACACAGTGGAGTACATCAAGACATTAAGTAACCTACTGAATGATTTAATTCTGCTTCCATGATAGCTTCATGCTCTTCCTGTGGAGAGAGCAAAGGAAAGTCTAGTTCCAGCATGCCAGAACACCTTACTGTATAGAAAGTCCCCAACTAACTTTGTAAGTGCACTAGCAATAACAAAAAATCCCTCATCCCAAGTCAGAGTTCATTACTGAGCTTTAATGCTTCTAAGCAAAGCAAATTAGAATGGTAAGGAGAAGAGGAAATCATGTCATTATTGAATAGAACAGCAAGAGAGACTTTAAGTGAGACTTTGCCATTCATGCACCTGCATTAAGAGGAAAGAGCACTTATCATTTGGTAAGTCTGGCAAGTGGTGTTGCTGAGCTGACCCTGGAAATCTGATGCTTGGGATTCAAAAGTCAAGTTAAATCATGGCTTTAGTGTTTAAAAAAACCCATTCAGGAACATGCTTGCTCTGCAGAGGATCAAAACTCCTGCAGTGAGACAGGAAGAGGATTGCTGGGAATGACTGCTGAAAGTTAATCTAACAAAACTGAAAGTGCCTTAAACCAAAAAACTTTGCTTACCAGCCACTGACCCACTGCAGCTGCACAGACAGCCAAAGGGAGCAGAACAGGGCACCTGGGGCAGAGCTCCCTCTGTCCACACCAGCACTCAGAAATTACAGGATGGGTTAGATTTAGATTAGATATTAGGCAGAAGCTCTTCCCTGTGAGGGTGCTGAGGCGCTGGCACAGGGTGCCCAGAGAAGCTGTGGCTGCCCCATCCCTGGCAGTGTTCAAGGCCAGGTTGGACACAGGGGCTTGGAGCAACCTGCTCTAGTGGAAGGTGTCCCTGCCTGGGGCAGGGGTTGGAACTGGATGAGCTTTAAGGTCCCTTCCAACCCAAGCAATTTATGATTCATCTCCACAAGCAAGGGGATGTTATCACGTACAGCAGTAAGAGCACAGAGATGCCAGCACAATTCTTTCTTCAGTACAAACCCACCAAGGACCTGGGTGTGTACAACCAGTCACTCACCCTAAATAAATAGTACTGGTTATAAGAGACTTGTCCATTAACATGCACCCAGATTTATTCTGGTAGCAGAGTGTTACGTGACACTCCCTGATTTTTATTTCCTTGTCTCTCATGGTCTCACTGTCCTGATAACTGCCCAAACTGCTGGGTGGAGAAGCCAGGTAGGACCTGGTTTCTAGTACATACAGAAACAGGATGAACAAAGGCATGCTCAGCTCTTTCCATAAATAAGCAAACCCTGTCATAATAAATACTTGTTTAAACCTCATCCCATGACAAAACGTAATTGCTGGGTGACAGCCTGAGCCAGGGAAAATATACATGAAAATAAGAAATATGGCATCTACTAAGCTGGCAAACAAAGCCAATTTGGGGTAAATCTGAGTTTAAAACAGAATGAAAGCAGTAACTTGGGTGTTCTCCCACTCTTACAATCACTATAGACTTTATCATCACTTTATACTTTAGTTGTAACTTTGCAGTGATGTCAAAGGTGGCATATTGCCTTAAGATGCTGAAGGTCAACAGAAAGACAATAACAATGTCTTTATTGCTGCAGGTTTTTCACTTTTATAGCAGTAACACTATATACTTGCATTTCTTAGAAGGGTATGATAAACCTGTATCACAAGAAAATACTTCTATTACAACAAGAAAAAGACACAAGCAGTGCACTGTCTGAAGTAATGCCCTAATTACATGATGTATTGCTGCGCTTAGTTTGATATTTGTCCTGAGCAGTGCAATACAAGAACAAATCACTTCACAGCAAATAAGAGGAAGCTGCACAGGGCAACAGCAAGGATGAAATCCCACAAGTGAAAATGGGAAACATCAGGCAAGCACAGAATTCTGACAGCACTTTTAGGTGGAGAAATAAAAGCAGAATGAAGCTTCGGATGGCACAAAGATCCACCATCAGGAAAAAGAAAAGAAACCCAGAGCAAAAAGCTTATTTCAGGCAGTTCATTCTGGGGAGGAAACATGTCAGCGAAGGGAAGCGGGGAAGTCTGCAGAGTTTACAAACAGTATATGAAGAGGTAGCTTGTAACTGGAGCAGTGCGGAATGTCCCTGAAGGAAGAGGAGCGGGGGGAGAAATGAAGAAGTTTGGTAATCTAACTTCCTGGAATAATGCTTTTTAAATCTCTCTTAACAAGGCACAGATTATGCCTTGTAAAATGTGAACATAATGCCTCTGACAGTAAAAGGGATATGAATACCAAACTCATTCTTCCTATGAAGCGCTCACTATCGCAGCCACGCAGCAGCTGCCTGTATAGCTGCACGCACTTGAAAATGAAGCCAAACACAGCTGCCCTGGGTAAAAACTCCATCCTGTGTTGTATTTTCAAACCAAACATTTAAAGAGGTTGCAGTTTTGTAGATGTATTTCATTTCCTTTGCACCACAGTAGCAACACCAGCATTCCCAACCCAGACGAACAAAAAAATCAGCCCAGCATCTGTGTTTTGTGATAAAAGGTGTCCCTGGTTTTACATAGGGGTGGGCTATATTGCTCTTCCTATGGGATTATATACAGATAATAAATGGGGTTTCTAGTTAATCAAAGTGCAAAACCATATATCATCTCACAGGTAACAGGTTGGCAACTCAGGTAACCAATTCAGAAAGTTTAAGCAGCTCTGCCTGTGTAAGAGCATCCATCATGCAGGCACAAGGTAAGACCCCGCAAACTCATGTGCAAAAGGAGCATCCCACATTATATACTGGAAAGCTCAAGATGTCCAATATTCAGCCTGTTTCTTTTCCAATATAAAATTCTACACTAAGCTCCTAGCTACTGGTGTTATTCATCCACTAGGAGCTGGGATAAGGGATATGATGATCACCTCTTTCGGGATTTTTAGAGACTTCTTCATCCCTTAAGTTGGGACTTTCAAACTTCTTAAATCGCACAAATATTCCCATTAAAATGTTTATCCAAGATAAAAATAGAGCAGTTGTTTCTTCCCTTTGTTTTTGAGGTTTCTTGAAGTTTCACACACTGCCTACCACTATGCTTTCAGCTTAAGTGGCCATCCAGAAAGTGGACTGGACACCCAGGCACTTACGTTCCAAGTTTCACTCCTTGTTATATGTACTTTTTCTTGTTTATATCTCAGAAGACAAATTTCCACCCCAACGTACACTTAGCTTGTTTATGAGCAACTGCTTCAATCCACATAAATGTCCTTGTGGAAGCTTAGAAGAGGTCCTGCCCTTCTATAGAGCCTGCTTAACTGCCAGGGGTTAGAGACTAAATTACCCAAACCCTTCCCATTAAACTTGGGCTGAGTCAAAACAACCCCCCCCACTGGAACAGAGGCAATAGTGCTTGAAGGAGCAGATGGAGTTCCTTGATTCCGGAAAAATCTTAACCTTGCAACTTCAGTGGCTGCCCATCTGATGGAGTTAAACAAACACAAAGAGCCAGGCATCCTCATCACCAGAAGAGCCTGTTTCCAGTAGCTGCTCATGGATGCAGGGAAAACACCTATATTGTTTCTATACTTTCTATCCAAGCGCACTGCTCATTGCTCACTTGAATGTCAGCTCCCACAATAGCTATTAAAGCCACCTCCTGCTTCTGCCCCTTCCCTGATTGCTCTGCCACTTGTTTCTGGCTTAAAGCACCTCCTCTATCCCACTGCTTTTTCAGAGGCTGGAAGACCCTGCTCCACTCTGGTTGCTATTAATTTACAGCCCATTCCTTTAGGATTGATGTGCTCTTACCCAACTGTGAGAAAACTCAGGTCTTGGCCTCTCCCACCCTTAGTCATTGAGGATGAGACATTGTGAGTGGTCCACCTTCACAACTGGCTCATAAAAGTGAACACAAAGACAATTAATCCTACTAATAGTGCAAAATCCCTCAGGATACTCAAAACTAGAACTCACAATGAAGTGTTGCAAAATGATACAGTAAATTTCATCTGCCTTTGTACCACAATGGCAGTGCAAAGCAATGCACATGGAGAAAACCACTGATGCCAAACAGACAGCGGCGATGATGGAATTAGCTATTGCCACCAAGAAAAGAAATCATGCCATTATCACAGTAATACTTTAAAAACATCAGCACAATGTTTAGCAGCTGTCACAGGCAGGAAGAACAGAGAATCCAGCAAAATGAGTGATACTATTCTGCTTTGTAAAGCCACAGCTCACCCATGCCCTGAGCGTGGCATTCTGCTCTAGAATTGCCCTTGCCTACAGCTCATGTAAGAAAACCAGAAAAGTAATAAAACCCAGGCTGTATGCAAAGAGAAAAAGTATGTGAAGGACAACTGAAGGTGAAGCCCAAAGGCAGCTTGGTGCATGAACTGAATGGAAACGATGAAGAAACAATTCACTTTTCCTCGTGACATGAAAATAGGGGGAAACCGATGAAATAATCATTCAGAAAAGGAAAGTATGTTTCCCTGCACAAGAGTCATTTGATTGTGGAACTTGCTGTCATGGGACATTGCAGATGCCAGATTATAACTGGATTTGTAAGGAGCAGGGGAAGTCATGGCAGACAATGCAGTGAGGGCTGGTAAAGCACTGGGATGGAGTTGCAACAAACAAGGAAGAGCCATGAGAAGGGATCAGAGATGCTGATCCATGCCCCCCTCTTATTCTTCTCTATGTAAAACCACTGGCTACTGTCAAAGTGAGATGGGTCTATTATGAGTGAAAAAGATAAATCAAGGCAGAAGCTTCTGGGAAGAGAGCAGGATATCCATGTCCCCAGCTGACTGCAGGTGCTGCTTGGGACCAGAAAGCTCCATGGTGCTCAGGGCCTCTTACTCCTACAGTCAACCCCCCCCACCCTTCCAATGGGAAAGCAATAAAAACTGCTGTCAATTTTCCAAAGCTCTCATGAGATTCAGTCTCTGTGTTGTGCTGCCACTTACAGACCCACTTTTCTTTACTAACCAACCTGTCCAGGTTTTGTTATGTTAGGTTTGAAATCAAGCAACTGGCAAGTAAAATCCCTCTTGGTCTTCTGTCTAATAATATCCAGAAAGTCTCTTACTACCTTCCAGCATCGATGCTGGGCCTCTCTCATAAGGACTCTGCCTACATGATATGATGTAGACATCAAACTCAGCAAAAGGTACCGAATTGAGTAACCAGAAATTGTCTTCCCTGCAATACAAAATGCAGAAGTCGCCCTTCCCAGAAGCTCAGCAATGCAGTATTCTTCCAAATCACCTGTCAGATGTGCAAGTTGTCTGCTATTTCCTCATCTTCCCCTCCCTTATGGCATTTTTGGGTGTTTCAATACTTCCATGAGTCTTCCTATGTATAGAAAACAAATAATTTAAAGCTACACTCTTGCATTTGATGGTAACACAGCTCAGACAATGTTCTCCACTCCCAAAGTGACAAAGGTTAAACCATTTAATGACCCCATCTTCAATTTTTCCCTCTTGACCACAGCTCTCAGTCCCCCTCTCTTTCCTTGCCTATAATTCTTACTGTTGCCTACAGAAATTACCAGAAATCTTGATCTTGAGTCATTTCTTGCTGTTACTCATCCTTAATCATGTTACACCTAGACTACTGAACTATCTGCTTCAAATATTCCAGGAACTCTGCAGCTCACTTGAGCACCCTGGGTCTGGAATGCTTTGGCCAGAAACATCTAATTTTCCAGGAAATGGATGATATCATCCCGTTATCTGTCAGCTGCGCTGTGCTGCACTGCCCATCATCCCCAGTTTCACAGTTCTCTGCTGATTTACTCTCATCCACCCACTTGACTCCAACATTCACAGATGCAAGAGGTTAAAACAATTTGGGTTAAATTTTTCTAATTTCAACTATTTAGCTGAAGCCATCACAATGTACCCCTGAGGTTATCTTTGCTTTCCTTGGAGAGGATGGGTGAGCATTGACCTCTTTCAGGACTCAGGACCCCAACATGTTTGATTGAGCAAATCTATTCACATCAGAATTTCAACAGATTAATTGCAACATGAGCTTATTGCATGAATTGTCAGAGCTCTGCTGAGCTAACTTCAGGCACAAGGTTTGGGGAGAAAAAGTAGCAAACTGGGGACTGTTTCTTCCCCTCAATATTCAAGTCAAACTAACAGGAGGAATCTCTTTCC
>NW_009933415.1:52231-83133 GCF_000696875.1 Nestor notabilis
CTCACCTTGCTTAACCGCTCAGATCATCATGACTGTGCTGCTCCAAAGGTGGTTCTTCTATAGCAAGAGACCTGGGAGATGCAATGAAAAGCACTCAGCAAACATCTCTTGGTGACTGCACCACTCCTGAAAATCCAGTTGTGAGAAAGACAAGGACATGGGAACAGATCAGCAAGAGCGGGAAATGGGTTTCTAATTTCTGATCTCACGGGGTTATGGTTTTTTGGGAATAACTAAATGGAGTTTATGAGTTCAGGAAAACTAAAACACAATTATTACAAGAAATCCAAATGTTCTGGGTTTTCCTTACCTCGTAATAGCAGCAGCATCTGGATTCTTGCAAATACACAAAATGACAGGGAATAGTGAGGAAGCCTCTAATTTTTTGTGGGTTTTAATTTTTTAATTTTTTCCCCCTACAGAAGTGTGTGTGTAGAGAAAAACTTGCCCTTTGATCAGGACAAGAACGCGCTGCATGCTCAGGCAACAGTAGAGATCCTCACCTCTGGTTTAACAGGATCACAGGTTAAACTAAAACACAGCAAAATATCACAGGAGCAATGATAAATGAAGCATCACCAGGCAACCAAATTGGGTCAGCAGAGCTGCTGCGCCTACCCCACTGCCATCTTTCCAGAGAGGCTATGCAGGATAGGAGGAAAACCTTGGGATAATTCACTCAACCCCATATCCTGCAAGCACCCAGTGATCCAGCATTCAGAATTACACCAGCCACTAGTGCAGCCCCTGAGAGCTAATCACATGGAACAGGAACATCCGCAGCACACGGCTACACAGGGCAATGTGCTTACAAGAGTGTTTCCTTACAGGTCCTGTTGAACATGACTACAACCACCACCACCAAACAGCAGACCATCGCTCTATGTCACACCACACCTAAGGCTCACATTAGGACAATCTACCCAGCAGCTGTCTTAAGGAGGGCTTGTTTAAATGATTATTTATGGGTGTATTGCAGCCTTCAGTTTTTTGTTTCACCCTCTTGGAACAAACTTCTTATTCATGCTCCTTCTGTCCACAGCTTATCTGGAGAGCTCCCCTGCCACTTGAAACCAGCTGGTGTGCCTGTGAGCAAAACATAATGACTCCTATTCTGGATCAGCTTTTACAGTCCCACCCTGGAGGTCTTCCTCCTTTATCTCCAACTCTTCCTTACTTCTTTTCAACATCTGGGTAGCTCTCCTGAGACTCCAGAAATAAGTGCACACTATACATCCTGTTTCTCCACACACCCCCCCATGACATATTGTAATGAATACAGAAAACACATGCTTGAGTATAATCTGTTATCTCATGCAGAGCCATTAGCATCAGCTTCCTTCCCTAGATGGAGTCAAGTCAAGCTCGTAGGCAAGTCTTCCAGGTTGCACATTTCACATGTCTCCTGGCTCCTTCTTCCCCTCTCGTCCCATTAGGGACTATCCTTCCTGCTTACCAAGCTCAAGGAAAAAGAGCCAAACTTAGAAGATCTCTTGAGATACCAATCTGGCTATTCTATAATGCAAAGCAGCTTAATTAGAGTCATTTGAACAACTCAAAAGCCATATAAAACCAACAGATTTCACTCATTCCCCCCAGCACTACAGCACCTTAGGATTCCTAGTAATAAAGAGGTAACGGCACTGATGGGACATAGTTTGGAAGCTCTCCAGCCTGCCTCAGCTGAGGAATGGAGGTATTGCCCAGGGCTCTCACAGCTTACACACCAGACACTGCAGGTACAAGGAGTGGAAATCACCTATTCTGCAATCTCAAGGGATAACTTCACTGTGAACCCAAAAGATTCATTTATGCAAGAAAACTGAGCTTTGGCACACCAGTCAACACGCTTCCTGTCTTCTTTTTTTTGCTAAAAGCTACAAAAGCTGTTAATCTCTTCCAGCTCCAGCTAGACTGGTTGGCCCTTTCATGCAGGCAGTACATGCTCAATGTTTTCAGCTCTTGAGGTCACTAGATAAAGACAGTGGCTGATGCAGATGACAATGCACGAGTTTCCTCAGCTGGGCTATTCTTTGGCTCTTGTGAGTTGGTTTTATCCACAACACAGAAAAAGGCTTCCTAATCCAGGGAAGCTGCTGGTGAAATCAGAGTGGCTGGTAACATCTTGCTGCTCTCCTGTCTCAGACCCAAGCCAGAAGCCCACCAGTGGCAATGGGAAGATCACTGACTTCACCAGGTTTTGGTATAAAGCCTTGGAACAGAGAAGTGATGGGGGCCAAGTTTTAG
The DNA here is from genome assembly GCF_000696875.1 of Nestor notabilis. Lineage (NCBI taxonomy): Eukaryota > Metazoa > Chordata > Aves > Psittaciformes > Psittacidae > Nestor > Nestor notabilis. The sequence goes on from NW_009933415.1 coordinate 54,479, forward strand.
AAGCATGAAAGTAGCTGACAGCTCCTAGAACATGGCAAAGCACTTAGAACATTTGCATACAAATGCTATTTTCTTATTGCTTTATTCGCTGCTCGTAAGTCTTTTTATCACACCCTTCTATTCTATTATTACAAAAAGCATGAATGCAAATAAGTGCCTGAAGTGAACTCAAGCAGGGAGCAATCCATAGGCATAATAAAGGGAACTGTGCCTATATTAAAAAAACCCAAACCCTCAGTAGGAAATGGTAGCTTGAGGGGAAAACCCTCAGGATTCAAACAATTGTAAATACACAGCCCTGAGTTACAGGAGCCAGAAAGCAGAATTCAGAATGCAAATGTTCAAATAAAATGGACTGCTAATTAAAAGCAGGCTTCATTATAGAGATTATACACCTTTAAAGACTCTACCAGACATGAACGTTTTCATCCCCACACATAAACTAGCAAGCTACAGTAAAACACTCGTGGTCTGAACCCATTCGTTTCTCATCCTTCCAGACCCCCATGGCCATTACACATCACTTGTGTTTAGTCTGGAAAATTCAGGGTCAACCTTTGTGGGGAGCCATGAGGAAGAAAGGAGCAGCCATGGCAGGGCCAGATGACACCAAGCCCAGCCCCTCATGGGTGAGGACCATGCAAGGTCCAGCACTGATTCTGCTTAGCAGTGCGAGAGCTCCAAAACCAACTCAAAACCCATGCCAAAAGTGACCTTGCCTGAGGATCATTTGCATCTTTCCCACTCCTTGTGTTTCTAATGAAAAAGATATTTTCAATAGTAGAAATATCAGGGGTTTGGCCAGATAAACAAGCTAGAGAGACAAGAGTGGCGAGTTCCATGGATGCAGGCTGGTATATAATTAGGGACAAGAAGCGCCTTGCCAGATTTTAACCCTTGAGAAATAAACTCAAATATTGATGTAAGAAAAAAAAGTATTTCTCAAGTCATGGCCTTCCATTACTCCCATTATTTGCCTTTCTATTGCTACCTGCTATTTTGAGAACGGTTTAAATACAAGAAACATAAGCAAGTGTTATGTAAAGCAGAATTATCATACGACATTGTTCTACTACTAAAAATGTCTCTTAAAAAACATACAGTTAGTTATGCGTACTGGACTGTATGTTAGTTACAGTGTGCTGGACTAACTTAACTTACTAAAATAACTTTACAGCCTGAACTTTGAAGAATTACCTTGCTGTTGAACATTGGGTCTCAGGTACAACCCATGAACAAAACCAGGTAGGCCTCTTTTATGAACACATTAGCTTGCTCTTTAAAACTTCTCTTTCAAGACAAGACAATCCATCAAAAGGGAAAAAATAAAGACTTGCCACATCATTCCAAGTTGTATCACCTGAAGAAAAACCATTGGTATCAGCTATAGCTCAGCAGAATGAGTTATGGAGAACAACGTTTGAATAATCTGTGTAATAGAGTCAAGAGCTTTGCTCTACAACTTCTCTTTGTTTGCACAGTAAGAAAAAGTTCTGGTAACTGAGCGTAGACCATGTAGCCTCTTTGAAGCAAGACCATGTATCTGTGATTTACACTGAATTCAGTGCAATGCCTGCAAATCTTATGGTAACTTAAATGTTAAAAGCAACCATAGCTTCTTTTGGCTTAAGCAGCCCAGTGATGCAACCCATGACAGTTTTATTCACACAGATGAGCCTATTCTATATTCCTAATGCAGCTATAAAACTGCTGCTCTTGTTTTCAGTATGATGCGCCTCTTTCACACCATGCTGAGAATAGGGAAGAACCATTTTGCTCCTGAAACACATGCAGCATGGGACTAAGAACAGGCACATCTTCATCTCTGTATCTGCGGAGACTTTTGTTCTTCTGAGTTATGCCATCTCCAAGAAAAAAAGAAAAAGAAGTCTTTCTTCTGAGTACACATGATCACCATTCAACACACTATTGAAAATGAAGACTGAATCTGGCTTAGAAGAACATCAGAAATTTTGTAAAGGCACAAGGAAATAAGTCATCACATTCAGCTGGTTCCTTCTTCTCTCACCCCAAATAGAATAAACCAGATTTCTGCTGGCATTATTTTTTTCAATTAGCTAACAGTAATTTTTCCTTGTATGGTAGATTGTTACTATTACAGATATGAAGGACTCAGATCCCACAGCACTACCCTCAAAAATGAGTAATGGTCTCATTTTCCATCTGTGATATGTCACAAGAGCCAAGGGCAAGCCACTGACACCAGAGTATTTGGACTTTCAGTTTTGCCTTCTGCTCCTGTCAAAGGCCCACTGTTGAAAGCCTCCAAATAGGACTTTATAGAAGCGCCTTTACAAGGTTCAATAGAAATTCAAATGAACTTATTTCCTTTGTGATGGATTTCTGAGTCATCTCTTCTAAGGGAGGGGAAAGGAAATATAATCAGAAAAGGGATTATTCCTATTCTAAAAGAGACAGCAGATCTACACTAGTCATCCTTTATCTTGTCATCTTCCTGACCACAGTATTGTGAAAAGCCCACAAGCAGAAACAGCAAGAAACATCAATGAAATACTGTGCTCTTTATATCATTAAATCCTGCAATGAGGAGGAAGGGAAACTATAGTACCTTTCAATCCTGCCTTTGTTACACCACACCTTCTAGAAGGGACGGTACACAAAACATTATGCAAAACCAAGTAATTCCTGGTAGCACAGGAAGAAGCATTCATTCAATAGCAGAAAACTTTCATTTCAGTGTGTCCTTGTTGACTGAGCTGACAAAACTTGAAAGAATCTGCCACAAGACCACAGCTGTCCTATGGACATCAAACAGTTCTGTTGCCCCCTCCCATAAACTTCTTCATTGGGCTACACCATAGCTCCCAAGAAAAGAATGTTAGATGCATGAGGAGATGGGTGGTGGGGTTGAAGGAAGGTTGTACCTAGTCCTGAGTCCTACCAACATGCCAACAGGCATGCAGCTTGGGCGGCCACAACCTCCAAAATCCAACCCCCCTGCAACAAGTAGTGATGCTGCCCTGCACTGAAACATGGGTCATCTTCATAGCTTTTGAACTCCTCCCTTCAAGAAACGTTTTCTGGGAATCTGCTTATCTGGGAGCTGGCTGTCATCATGCCAGATACTGGAAAAGTATAGTGCTTTCTAATGAAAGTTTTAAAAAGAACACCTAAAACCAAACCCTTTTTCTCAGTAACTGAAAGGAAGCCTGATCTGAAGATCTAATCTGCTCATTTCCTTTGCTTTCCATTGAAAAGAAAGAGTATTTGGATGCAAGGGTGTCAGCAATACAAATCACCTTTAAAGAATTCAGTTTAATTAGACAAGGCTAAAGAGGTTTAAACAATGTCACTGAAATCTAATTCTCTGTATTAACCTCTGTCATAAAACAGAAGAGTGAAATCAGCAAAAGTGAAAAAGTGATGGTTTAGTTAAGCTTATTTGTTACAGCCACTGCTCTTGAACAAAGTGATTTTTATGACCATGAACCTCTGTACGAGTAGAAGTCAAGGTCGCAATAGCAATACATCATTCTGGGGGAAGAACTGTACTGTAACCTCCCCTCTGTGCAGTGCAGGAATAAAAGGCAGCTGTGACTAGCTACTTGGAGAATCAACGTTACTTCAAAACGTGACTTCTCTATGGGGCACTATGTTCTGGTAAGACAGATGAGTCAAGGGAACTTCACCAAGCGTCAGCTCATCTCTTGTCTTTAGGAGAAATCACACTACACAGAGATCAAAAGCAAGCTGTGGAGCTGTATCCGGACTTCATTTATAGTTTTTTAATAGTATGCAAAACAGATATTTAGGATTTCAGTTCAAATTAGATTTTTTTTTTCTTGCCTTGTGTATATTTTTCTGCGTGGACAAAAAAAAAGACAGCACTTAAATGCTGTCTCAATTCAACATGAGGACAGCTTTGTTTCTTCCACCTGCAGCTCCAAGTATGGTTCCTATGCAAGGAGAGTTTTCAGCGGTGAGCAATCAGAACTACCTCCAAAGTTTCTGCCTTCAAGGGCACTTTTGCTTGGAGCACTTGATGTTGTCTTGACCTAGCAGATAGGTTGGAGGGAAAGAACCACGAACAATCACCCAAAACCAAAGTCCATACATTTTTAATGTTCTTCTCTGGTCAACCAAGTGGCATTGCTTCATTACTTCACAAACAAGAGAATCCTTCAAAGAAGGTTTGGGTTTATAGTGCCTTTTCAGAATCAACAGGCCCAGTGAAGAACTGGTGTGTCTATACCATGCAAAATGTTTGATAAAGAGCGTGGCATAAGAGATGACAACCATAAAAACAATGTGGGGAATGAGAGACATGAACTCTTTAAGTCTGATTTTAAAGAGGAAGTCTGAACAGTAATCATTTACTACCCCCCTGATTATACAAGAAAATGATATCATCAGCAAGATGAAAGACTGTACAGAGAGACAGCAACATTCATTACTTCCCAGCTGAAATCAGAAAGACTCAACCTGGAAACAAAAGCTCCTCTGCGGTAGGGTAATTAAACACAGAAGTGGCTGAACAGAAAAGGCTTTTGATTTGCCATCATACAGACCTTAAAGGTGCATTCAAACTCTTCCCTGAAGATAAACTTTCATCCAGCTTTTGGAATAGAGTATTTCGTTCAAGTAGATGGAAGTTGTAATTTCCCTTCTGGTCTCCCACTACCCACTGAAGAAATGGGACCCGTCCACACTGAGGTCAATACTCCTGTCTGTCTTTAACAGTCAAGGTCATACCACCTTTGGAGCTTTAGAGCACCATTCTTGTCTTCACAACAGCTTTGCTCACAGCAAAGGCCTGGGGAGGTTAAGCATGGCACTTCTGCTAGAGGAAAGAGCTATTACTACTTGCTGGCAAGGTACATTTCTGACTCCTAGCCACAGGCAAAGAGTCTTTGTAGTGCAAAGCACAAAGTATTATATAGTCCAGATGGAGCTCATAACAATGACAACCAAATTCTCACTGGAGGGATACAGTTTTGCATGGCATTATTCACTACAAGTGAAAACTAGGCAAGCCAAGAGAAAGATACAATCTAATTCTTTCTAGTTTCTCAGGACCGAAGGTGGGAGGGAAATTTAAAAGCAAACAATGCTGTGTTGCTCAGTGTGGAATGTTGCAATGTAAAGAAGTGAAAATTAAAGCGCTGCAAGAAACATGTCAATTTTCAATAGATATGGCACTAACATATATTAATATTCCTGACAAGCCAAGAATGTAAGATTTCTAAGCACAATATGAATCACATTAGAATTAAGAACAGCTGAGCCTGCACAACAGATTGTATGTGTATTTATGAAGCACAGGAAATACTCAAAGCCAGCAAGTTCAGCTGTATATACGAATATAACTAAGAACTGTTATACTACATGTATCTGATAAAAAGCCACTTCATTGACAAGATAACTATAAATTAACAGAGAGATAAGACATTGAACATCTGGGCAAAATGTAGGGGCCATTAAAAATGCCCTTTAAAACAAGGGGTCTGCTCTCATGAAAAGCTGTTCTCTTACTGAGACAGAATGAAGGCCAGTGAATTGCAAAAGCAATTCAAGTTCAGCAAAGCTTTTATTTGCTCAAAATGGTAATTTCAACAGTTTTGGGAAAACATCTTGAGGGAAAAAATAAGCAGCGTTGTACCCAAGCTTGGGAAGAAGGAAACACAAAACACAAGAACATCTCAATTAGCAGCAGAGGCTATATGAAAGCTATTTAACACTTAAGACTGAAATTGCCCATATCTGGATCATCTTTCAAAGAAGTCTTATTTAGAATTGTTTAGAGTGTTTTCTAATATTGGTCGATAACAACTGATGAGACTCTTAAAGAAAGCAATTTCATTTAATTCACTTGGACATGAACAAATTAAAAGCAGAGTTACAGGGTATAGTATTAATAATGCAGATATGTCACTGTAAGATTTTGTTGTGCCCTTAGCCAGTTTGATTCATTAAAACAGTAACTGGTTGTGATGAGAAAGAAGTTTGCTAAGCATTCTTGAGTCTTAGAACAACAACATGAGATAAATCAGTGACCTGGGATGAAACATTGGAACTGAAGTAAATGAAAACACAGGGTAAGATATTTTGGTTTTATAAATAAGTATTGATTCTTTAGCCAAGCAAGCAGATGAAAATAAAACAGAACCATATAGGAGTCCTGAGCTGTATCACAAAAACTAGCACCACGTTAGATTTCTTACTTGGGTAACAACAGATCGAGAGCAAACTCAACTACACAGCTCAAAGGTGTGTTCTCATCCCCAACCACCCCACGAGGCACATGTTATAATTATCACTGCCACCTTGATTACTATCCCTCAGTCTCCTCTTCCTCACCACTTTGGTTTTCAAGCTACTCTGCCTTCCTGTGGTGAGGAACTGGTACAGAAGAGGCTGACACTGTGCTAGCTACTAGAAGGAAAATTGACTCAATCCCAGCCAAAACCAGGACAAAACTAATGCCCCTGAGCCAAGCAAAGGACAGAGGGTACAGCATTAAGATTGATGCACAACATCCACAATATCCCCAAATTAGTGATAGCACATTCCTCTGAACGAAGAGCAGGATGTTTAAACTGCCGAACATTTTGAAATGACAACATCCTACCTCAACCCTGCCCTATACAACTCAAGTAACATTTGCTTTGTAACTGCTTTCACAGCATCCCATTTTTCTAACCACACAATCTTCGGTCCATACTCCTGGATGCCAGATCAGCTGGCATCCTACTCACACACTCAACTTACACAAGTATGTATTCACTCTTTTCTGATTCTGCCTAAATATCCCTCCATACACTTCAACCAGACTTCTTCCCTCTTTCAGACATCTTACAGATAAGTAAGGACAAAAAATCCCCACAAGCATCAGTTGTTTGTTAACACATGCAAGAAACAGAAGGGTGAGCTCCATCCAGCTGAGCGCCTGCTTTGAAGGGCAACCTCAGAGATTGTGTAACAGTCCTGTTATGTTCTCTCTCTCTCTCTGGCACAGTTTTACAAACCTGTAATCACAGCACTGCAAGGTGGGAACATGAATGCAAATCCCCATCCTTAATTGCTTTGCCTGGTTCAGAGTGGGAACTTTAATTCAATTCTTCCTCTCATCAGAAGGGTGCCTGAACCATCAGAAAACACTGATTTTTTTCTGGCTCGCTAACCATTAAATAGCTCCACACAAAGCAGAAAAGGAACTGACTCAAATACTCATGCAGATTATTTTATATGAAATACATTCAGATTTCTGAGCCCAACAACCCACATACCAAGCATTTCTCTAAGATCAAAAGCCACATTTTCTGCTCTCTCTCACACACAATCCCACATCTCAACTCCAGCCTCCTACCAAACATCCTGGGCACTTTATTTTCAGGCTGAGCACTCGCTAAAAATTCTTTGGTTTTGCTGCCTACCAGCTACATTAAAACCCATTATGAGATGAGGAATTGCCACATAGCGAGGGGATGCATCTCAAGTTGAGCTGCTTGAGACAGGCATAGCTTGGAAGTCACATTTCAATAACCCATGTCCTGGAGCTGGGCACTCTCTAAGGTTTAAAAATCATGCTTTATGGGATGAAGCTGAATCTAAATTTCTACTATCCCATGCAAATACTGTAGTCAATTAACAACAGACAAGAACCTAAAAATCACTCAGAACAGGCTTGTAGCTGAACAGGACATACACAAGTAGCTTTTCCCAGCCTTGCTTTAGGCTCAGACATATCAGTGTCAAGGGCAGCTCTAACTGCTGCCAACAAGATGCTACTCAAATTCTGAACACATAGTGAATGCACACTGCTGGCTGCAAACAAGCATTCGGCAAAGACCAGAAGAACCTGCTGTTATATTGACATATAAGATTTAATCTGTAACGGCCTTAAAATCAAGTCTTCAAATTCACATTTCACTGCAGATCTACCTGAATGTGCTGTGTAAGAGAATAGGCAGATATGTTAGAGAAACTTAATGGATCTTAACTTCCTCAGGGTACAAAAAGGACAATTAAACTGAAATGTCTCAGGACAAGATATCAAAGCATTTGAACAACTCAGGACGTGTTTTTAGGGGTGAAAAAAATGTCTACTAGTTGCTTATGAACTTGGCCCCAACTACAGAATCTCTGTTAGCAACTCTCTCACAAAGCATTTAGCAAATCCGTTCCAAAAATACTCTCCTCATTAGGCCATAAAGCAAGGAGCAGGACTGCAAGCTGGACATCCAAATCAATTATTTGCTCTTTCACACTAGATTAAACGTTGAGTAACCACCACCTTCGGTGGAGTTACAATTAAGTCAGAAATGAGGACTGAACTTAGCATGAGACTTCCATTAACTCTTACTTGTAACAGGAGGAGATATCTTCTGATATATTTGGAGAGTACTAAGACTGCAAACAAACTACTTTTGCAAGTCAGAAAAGGATTATGGCCAATGTCGCGGTATTTAACAAAGAATAGATGCTCTTTGCTGTGCCTCAGTTGTTTACTGACTGAAATTTTCTCTTAAAAGCATTTACCTTTGTATAAGCTACTGCCCCCAAGCTTGCTATTCAAGCATCCTTCAACATGAAGACAAGCCTTAACAACATTCAAAACTTACCTGGGACCTCACAAACAGCAGTCGGCAGCACTAGAGATCCCACATGTGGAGGAAACAGCTGGAGTTCCGACTTCTTCATGAGACAGCTGGAGATTTCACAATAAAAGTCAAAGCAGCTTTCCATCCCAAGTTTTTCCTGTTCCAGCTGCATGTTGTAGATCCCTGGGGAATGCACTGGCTGAGGTATTCCTGGTAGCATGGTTTCATAAAACAATGTATATATCTGGTTTGTTTCTTACTGGCATGGGACTAAATCACATGCTGAGCTTTACTTTGGCTAATAACATAAGGAGTAAAATCATACACAGGAGATTTAATATGCCAGTGATAGAGGAAAAGAACAAACTTTAGCCTTTCAATACTATTCTAGTTTCAAAGAACAATATAAAACCTTTGACATGGTGGTAGCCCCAACTAAAGCTGAGGGGAAGAGACTAGAGCAAAGAGAATTTAATCTAAATGCTTCAGCCAAAGCTGTTTGGGGTAAGACAAGGCAGAGCCTGTTCTTTGCTCATTTTCATCAACTCCATTACTTTTGCTTTCAAAGGAACGAAGGTTTTGTGATACACTATAGTAAAAAAACAAAAACAAAAACCTGCTTTGCCATATAAAATAACTATGCTTCCTTACTGCACACTTATACCAATATATATGGGAAGATTGGACATTCTAAACAGGTCAGTTGTCAACAGCTTTTAAATCAGGGTTTTTTTCAAGTAGCATTAGTCACTAATTATTTTAAACTTAACAAGTGAACACTCAGACAGGAAATACCATACATAAACAGGAACAAAGTCTTTTAACACAGCACTCAGTAAATACACCAGTCGAAGACTGGCCAATCTGTTAGTAACCATCATCAACAGTTCTAAACACAACTGTTGCTTGTACAGTGTATGTACTCCCAGTGATGTTAGTGCACTTTGCTACTGAGCAATGAAAACAACTTTCTTCCCCTACTACCCTTCAGTAGTTATGTCTTTAAATCTAGTCTCCTTCCTCTCCAAATTTTTATGGTCCAAAACCTTACTGAAACTTTTGGTTGCACATTACTTATGACTGAAAAGAAATGCTACCAGTTCCTATTTGTGTGCGAGGAATATGCACATACCTCCCACTTACTCTACTTTTATTAGCAGTACAATAGTCACTAAATAGATTCAACTGCAAAATACGACCCCCAAATTTGGTCCATATTTGAATCTTAGTACATGAACTTGAGGAGAGGTGAACCTTTCAGAACCCTGAAGTGGCTGCATTGGAATCTCAGCAAGGAAACCCCACCTACTCATAGCAAAGGACCAGTTTGTTCTCCCTTCTGAAGTCTGGCTCTAGAGTGACTTTTATGCCCAGATTTACTGGTAAAAATCACATTACAATTTATGAGACATCTGAACTCCTATTTGCAGGGGCAAATTTGAGTACCAAACACATTCCCAGAATCATGTGCATTGGAGAAGGGAAAAGGGAGTTGAAGAGACAAACATTGCGAGGAAAATGTGTAAAGTGATATTATGTTATTAAAGCATTACATTAGAAACCAACAGAACAAAAAAAAAAGTTTTTAACCAAGTTTGACTTTGTTTTTTCTTTTTTGTTTTTAAATTCAAACTGACCCAAAGCAAAAACTTACATTGCAAAGGAAGAACAAAATACAGTGTGATACTGGTAACGCAGTGCTGCATGGAAGCTAGACTTGTGGCCAGGTCGCAAGTTGCTCTTGTCACAATGTCACTGGGGCCTCTTGACAGATTTAACTGAGAAGGTTAGGATTCAATTTTTCCACCTAGCCCAGGTCCACCCTGGTAAACAAGCTATATATTCTCTTTTGCCTTGGGGTATTTATCCAATGAGTTTGTCCAGATGAGTTCTTCAATGATTGCCAACTAAGAGCCAGAAAACTGACTTTTTCCACACTATCCCAAGGAAGCCAGAGTTATCCAAGCATTAGTGATAATGAATTTGAAAAACAAACAAACCCCAAACAAAACAACAAAAAGAAAACCACTCAAGAGTTGTTCAAACTAACAAGTATTGTCTATAATGTAAATAGTTTAGAAATATGGTAATTAAATAATCTAAAAAACACTCTTACTCTGCTGTACATTTATAAACATAAATATTTACAAAAACTTTCTGCTTTGTTTTAAAGGATGAGGTTTGCAGTTTGTTAGTGATCAGTCTTTTACTCATATTGATTCTTTGGTGTATTTGCCAATTTTTTAAGGTTTAATACAAAGTGTTCAACTGTGAATTTTAAGGTAATGGAACCAAGCTACATAACGAGTCTATATTATGCACTTCTCCTTCCACATTCTAGTCCGAATGAAAAGCAATGTTCAGTGTGTTCTTTGAAGTATTTGTGCACAATATTTAACAGAATAAAAGACCAAATTCCCCATTATTGAACTTTGGAGAGGATTATCAATGAATAATCACACTTCACTCGCACCTGAGCACATGTAGAACTTCAGATAGTGAATAGGACTATCAGAAGGTTCAGACACACACAAGTGCTGCCGTGCTTTGTGGAATCAAGGTCAGAGAAACCAGCTGCGAGAGATGGCTTAGCATTGTAAGAAAGGGCGAGGGCTTCCCTCCACCTTGGGGAGGGAGAAGAGGATGAAAATTAATTTAAAAGAAAGGCTTTTTACTGGCCTGAAATGTATGTGTGTTCCCTTTAGATGTCAATTACTTAAAAGAAATAACCAAAAAACAAACCTCAAACAATAAATAATGGAATTACACATTTCTTCATTAAATAGCATTCTTGTTACCAACAAAGTCTTCCATAATTTTCTTCAGTCACAGCAACAGACAAAACAAATAATTTGCCTTAATATAGATTGCAACTAAAATATACTCTAGATTACCTTAGAAAATATTACTGTAAAAATTCAGTGGGGAAGGACACTGGTTTGGACCAACTTACAAATGTAGTGAACAATACTGATTTCTTTAAGAACAAAGCAATTTTAAGGTTCTGATCTCATGTCACAAAACTGAAAATTCATGCTTAAAACCTGCCAGTCAATTCTCGATGTCTGTGCTGTCTCAGTACTGGAGAGCTTAAAGACCATAACCTGTTCTTCCTTCAGTGGGAGCCAATAGATATCATCACACACCCACTCTCACACGCACCCATGCTCTCAGGTTGTCCCTCCTACAATGCCACCACCATTACTTACAATGTGGAAGAAGCACTATGAAGCTCTACTGCCTAGAGGTGACCACCACACACACTGCATGGTGTTAAGGCTGGACATCCTTCCTTGCTCCTGCTGCCGAGACATGACTTTTGGTCACTGCTCAAGCAGGCTGGACTTGAACCAATACAAGTTGGTGATAAAAAGGTTCAACATCCCATTACCAATCCTCTGAGCCATGAAACTCAGGGATCACTTATTGTTTGGAAACCTGATGTGATGCCAGGCACAACAGGGAGAGATAATCCTCCTTGCCTGCCATAGTTCTGGTGCATCCACTAGCAGCGGTAAGGTTTGTGCTCAAGGAACTGCAGTCCAGGGTTATAAGATATTAAAAGGAACTAGCACTGTTAAATAATATGAGTATTCCTGCTTCACCTTGCTTTTCATATTTTTAATATTAAATATTTTGAAAGTGACAGTGTTAAACTGAAAAGCCACCACCGTTCCTTTCATCTCCCCACTTCCATTAGCATAACTGGTACGAAAGCACTCCTGATACTAGAGAGGCTCTTTTGGAGCAAAACACAAGTAAAGGACACTGGCAAGAACCTTACGATGACTCTGTAATCCCTTGGAAATAAAGAGAGTGAAACAACTGCACATTTTGGCCCCATCCTTTTTTGAAAGCAAGAAATTCTTCTTTTAATAATCAGAAACAAAACTCTTTAACAGATTATTTTTATACCTCGTATATAAACCACATTCAGTAGCCAAATTTCAGTGTTCCTTTCATTTGCTGCTTTCAGATTAAATGCAAAGTTTAAACTTTCAATATGAATGGGCCTTTTCTTGTTCATGCACATTTAGAATGCATCTTCATTACTTATGTGCACTTCCCACTCTCTAACCTGAAGCAAACTGAATTTCAGAGCAGTCAAAAAAAATCCATCACTGCTTTTGGTACAAAAGGGTTTGGCCAATTTCTTTCCTTTCTTTTTTTTTTTGAGTGGACCCAATTTGACTGAGAACCCGTAGATAAAATTTCAACTGAAAGTGAAATAAAGCAGGTTATACATTCATGAAATTTCGGGAGTAATAATGAACAGCAACTGATGCATCACTCTTGTAATGTCACGTCAACACTACAGCAAGGCAGCAGTTCCTATTCTCACAAATAATGCACTGAGACTAAATGAGGAATAGTGGGGAGGAGGAAATCACACACAAAGGGAAAATACATCAGAAAGATTATTGCACAGGAGGCACTGTATGAGAAACAGAATACATTGGCTTCAAAAAAATCTAAATTTGTTTACTTTTAAGTTAATGTAAAAAAACGCTGAGGCTGTGCCTCTTTGTAGTGTACTGTCACTGTTAAAAATAGACTTACAAACAGCCGCCCATTTAACCGGGAATGTCAGGAAAGAAGAGGGCCTGAATTTTATGGGCATCCCAACCAACTACAGTGATCAGGAAAAGAATAATATAAAAAGAGCCAATGTATAGACCCTCAATTGATTAGGGTAACCGCATTTTTCCTTTAATTTCCAAATCATACTCGTACAGTACCCTAGGACGTGTTGATTATCAGCTCTTCCCTCTGTCCTGCAAAGATGCATACCCTGGCAGAGACAGGACTCCAAACAAACAACAGGGCTCTGAAGGTCTTTCTATTGGTATCCTTCTGCAGGACCGGTGCCTTGATTTCCAAACTTTGTTTGCTTGAATAATTGCTCAGCATGCCAATTCAAACCAACCACTTCCCTTGAGAGGCTTCCTTCCATCTCCACTGCAAGTCTGCACACTTAATGTGAAAACAAACAAACAAAAAAGAAACCCAACAGCAATCTTTAAAATGTAATATTGTATAGAAAGCTTGGACCTTGTAAACTTGGACCAAGAAACCAAAAATTAAGACCTTCTAGCGTGTGGTATAAAAAACCCAAGGAAGTGTATACCTGCCTTCTGACTTCACAGAAAAATCAGAATTTGCATAGGATATACTTTGTGCAAGGCAACAAGCCTCTTCAGTATCTGGAATATAACTAATCTTGCTCAGAGTTCTTCTCTTCATGGATATCAGATATCATCAAATTTGTGTTTTAAGTAGTCTTTCATGACCTTGGCAATGGGTAGTTCATCAAGTAGTTTTAGGTTTTGAAGGCCTATACACTGACGGATTTTAATTCGGCATAGATCTTGCAAGTTCCTGGGCTGTCCTGAAAAGACAAAAGGAACACACAAAAGTAAAATGATCACACTTTAAACATACCTTAAGAGATCATTTACTCAGTAAAATCACAGATGTTTACTGTTTTCTAAGAGGCAAAGGGAAGGGAAAAGTTACAAGAGAAAAAGGGTGGAAGTTAATACCTTCCTAATGAACAATAACTCAATGAAATCCAGGTATGAATCCTAAAAACATTTTTACATGCACGTAATTTTACTGATGCCAATGTAGAGTGACATGATCCACGTGAGGATTCCCATGACGTGGCAAAATATGCTTTAGCACTGTAGAAAACACCGTAACTCCTCCATTTAACTTTTGTAGCCTTTTTCCTACCCCTCTTGTAACCTGGGGGCGAAAAACCGTCAGTCTCAATCCTTTTCAAACATTAAGACAAAAACTTCTATGCTCAAGTGTAACAGGACTAAGCAGCTTCCTTAGAGACTGAGGCTTTATAAAAGTTATTCCAGGATCGCGTGGCAGAGTCAAAGATTGTTTTTTCCCCTTCTAATGAGAAGACAAAGCCTTTAGGCTTTGGATGCAGCCACAACTTCATCAAACAGAAAGAAATGAAAATCTGAGTTAACCACTGTCCAGAGAGGAAAAGCTTTACTGACAGCACACGAACTTCAGAATTTCTGGTAAGGATTTGCCAAAATAATCAGTTATTTTTTCAAACTCATTCTTAACAGGAAACTCTTCAAACTCAAGCACCTGGAAAAACTGTTCCCCCCATGCAAAATAACCTAAGAAAGGATAATCTGCATCTGAATGTAGCCAGCAATGGATCCCAATGAAGAAAGAAAAAATAAAGAGCAAAGCAACAGACATTGAGAAATCCTGTCCCAATTTACCCTTCCAGCTTTCAGCACCGGGGCCTTTGGGCCTTCCTACACCAGAGACTGCACACAGATCCATGCCTTTAATAGCTGTGAATGGCCTGTCCTCTGTAAATCTGTCTTAGGCTTTTTGAACCCATTCATACTTTCAGTATCCAAAACATCCTGTGGCAACAAATTTCACAATATAATTAGGCGTTGGCTGGAAAACTACAAAGTGCTTTTATTTATTTGAGATCTGCTTCCTGATGGGCTCGTTGCATGCCTACCATTCTTGGAGTTGTAAAAAAACCCCAAATAATTGTTCTCATGCCAGTCATGATTTTACATACCTTTATATTAATCTCCATCCTCCGCTCATGCTCAGAACCTCTTTCCAAAGCTGAAGACTTTATTTAATAACCTCCCACCATGGAAACCACTCCAAACCTCTGACCAAACTAGCTGCCTGCTTTTGTGCTTCTTCCTTAATATGCTATATCTTTCGGGAAATGATCCCAAGAACACTCTGAAGCTGTGCTAATCAATAGTTTGATCATTTCCTTGACTGTGTCATGGCCTGAAGAAACAAAATAAACCGGAGCCTTACACAGTTATGGCACCTGATGGCTGTCCGAGTCAAAATACTCCATGAACAATGTAGGTGCTTATGCTGGAATCAAGATAATCTGTTGCTATATGCTATAATCTGTACAACTGATAACAGTAAAAGACAGTGCTTGCTTTTGCAAAGAAAGGCACAGTGATTTCACTGAGCTGGCTGCTTGGATCAATCATTTCTTTAAAAAGCAGCACAAAACAACAAAAGCAATCTCAAGTAACTCAGATGGACATTTCCAATTAGCTTTCCTGAGCTGCCACTGATTAAGCAGAACGTTTGTGAAAGAAGAAATGCCTTCTGCACAGGGTTCAACAGTGTCTTTACGGTGGACAGTAGGATGCTGTCAGCTCACTGGGCACCAGCCTGTGCATAGGAGACGAGAAGGGTTTTCTCTCCCAAGCCAGCCCCAGAGCTGGCTCCAGAGCCTGTCCCTTCTTCCATCCCCCTCCTAGCTGAGAAACAAACCTTCTATCATCTAAATAGACATTGACATTATGAGTTTATTAAACTTCCATGGTAAGCACAGAGTAAAGACATTATGAAACTATTTCCTGTTTTCTACTTTGGGCATTTTGTACACGGTTTCAGTTACCCTTTTAGTGACTTCCTCCTCTTCCCCCCCCCCCCCCCATGGGTTTTTCTACAGGAATGGGCTGACAGACAGGTATACACTGGGATTTATCTTAAGCACTAAAATTATCCGAGGTAAGCTAGCAGAAGTAATGCATGAAAATAGTCTCAGCCTGGTTTTAAAGAAATTAGATTTGAAATTAAGAACATGAAAATTTGAGTTTCCTTAATATAACTTAAAAATACTTTTATTATACTTATCACCAAAATATCTAAATGTAAATTGAGTTTTAATTATATCCTTCGGCCATGACTTAGAATACAGATCCTTAGTTACTTCGTCCACTGGTGGTTTCTTCTTAGCAATTTCCTTTATTCCACTTGAAGGAATGAATTTATACAACTTGGACAACAGCTGAATGCTCCAGCTTCAGGGCAAGAAAAGTAACTTTTGGAAAGAAACCAAACAGAGGAATCTTGATGGTGATAAAGTAATAGTTCTAATGCTCTAAATGCAAATGCAAACAGGGTTCAGGAAGGATGCACCATTTCTAAAGTTAATTGCAAACAGCAGCCTTAGAAGGTATAGAGGACTACAGAGCTCTATTTTCTGTAGTAGAGTACAATAATGCAGCGATGAGACACTGATTTCTGGTTTCAGAAATTAATGCCTTTTAATTAACATCCTATGGGGTTTTTGGAGAACAAAATGGAACAGACAACTTAAAACACCCAGAAGAAATTGGTCATCAGTTAATTCAAAAAGACCCGATCATCAAATGTATGACATTTTCCCCTGATAAGCCTAAAAATATTTCCTGGGAATGTGTTAACAATGGACATTTCCAGTGTTAAGCACCAATTGCTACATCTAGTGGCTGTTAGTGTCTTAGGTCACGCCTTGCAAATTCCAGGGTTATTAATGCATTTGTGATTTATTAGAAACGGTGTCTGGAACACTTACTCATTCTTGGTTGCATCTGAATGAAAAAGGAAAAAAATAAAGGATTACAGAGCAATGTCAGTGAACCTTGGTTTGGCAAATGAAAAATGTTATTAGTAATTTGGCAAAGTAAGACAAGTTAAATGATGAATAAAGTTCTGCTTAAAAATGACTAGGAATTAGCAACTTTGTTTATATCCCGCATCACAAGTTTGGAAAGTTATTTAGGCAAATAAGCTAGAAAGGAAGAGAATTAAAGATGAAAGAAACACAAAACCCCCACAAATATAAAGGTAAGATTGACCCAATTACCACTATCATGCAGAACAGACACATAAAACTACTGATACCTTAAAAAAGAAAAAGCCCCAACACATCCCTGATCCCATCTCAAAGGGACACCTTGGCGATGGTTATTCTGGAGCAGGTTTATTGTTGGGCTGTTACACATCCTGACTTACCATCAAGGCAGCAAATATCTGCTGCTGTTGTAGTATTTTGCAAGCTTTAGAGTGATAATCAAAGAAATCAAAATTATTAATTATAGGAAAGAAGAGATGTACAGTTCATCTTTTGTCTTCCACAGCTCGTGCTATGTGCTGTAAAGTAGAATTCCCACCAATGCCCCTCTTGTGTATAGTTTCCCAAACATGACAGAAAAGTCTCTTTCAAAAAGAAGAAATGTAAAACATTAGGTTACAAAATAAAGAGGAATTGCCTTTTGATCTTTTCCCTCTAGAGGCAGCAGACTTCAGTATATATAAAATCTAAATATTTTCCTAACTCAGTTCTCCAACTGCTAACAAAGGAAGTTCCTGAGCTGCTTTTTTATTCCCCTTAAGTAATTAATAATTATTTTAAAAGGCTTAGTTAATTATTCAAGTAAATTATGATTAATAGATTGGCCCTGGCTGGTAAAGCAAGGTGGGGGGGAAAAAAAAAAATGCATGTTTTAACAGCAAGAAATTATTACAGTTAATCCTGAATTTGCACTCAATACCCCCTTTTTGAAGTTTCAAGTTTTTTCTGCTATTCTATCTGGCAGTTTGCTATTCAACCCCATGGGCAGACAAAACTTACATTTAGGATTTCTACCTATATAAAGAACTGTACATCACCATCATGACTGCCCTGCAGTTTATGCATTTAGACTATGCCTCCCCAAGAAATAACACACTCACTTAATAGTTCTCTATTTAAAGATGATTAAGACATAATATTAGATCTCGCACCTCTGACAACACTGATTTTTAGAGGCTCTCACCCAGTTTTAAGCAAAAACGTTATAAAGATGGAAAGGAAGAATCCCTACCAGTGTCCTCCACTGAAGATACAGAGCACCTGCACAAAGCAAAAATCATGAACTGACCTATTCTCTTACCCAAGAGAAAACCCAGGGTAACTGAAATTAATACGCTTGTAGGCTGCAAGAAGATCCTCTCTGATGTACTGTTCTACCTACCAAAAAAAAAAATAAATCAAAAAGTACTTTTAAAAGCAAACAATCAGTGCCATTGGTTTGAGGCAGATTGGCAGCCTCTGAAGAAGTTGAAAAATGAAAAACATTAGGGACATAATTCAGAAGCTGCCCATAGTTTTCTCTGAAATATTAATACATTTCTCTCAAAAAACCCCCCAAACAACTTACAGCAGTATTTCTCAAACTGAGGTTCTGCTTCCCCTGGGAATTTTGAAAGGCTGAAAGCAGTAGCAAGAAACCATTTGGTAGTTTCCTTTTTGCTACAAAGGAAACTTAAAAATAAAAGTTTTGTGAAACGTTAAAAACAAAGTTTAAACCAGGCTGATGTATGGCTGGCAGCAGCTCAGTTCCTCTTGACTATCAGAATAAGCACTCATATCCACAGCTAACTACTGAATCCATCCCTTATTTCACAACTGTGAAGGAACTCGGCTAATTCCAGCAATTAAATCTAGTTATGATTTTGCTGGCTTTTTCCTGGGGTGTGTATTTCAAAAATATAATTGAACTTATCAATGGGAAACTCACACCCATCAGCTGAGAAACACATTGAAGAGGCTGCGCAAACAGGATCGGACTGAAAAGATGCGATCACCTAGTACATGCCTGTGCTCAGCTCTGTGGTAATTTGTTGGAATAGGAGTAGGTTTAAGAGTTTAAGAAATGCATTGTCTTTTACTCCAAAAAACAGCAGCAGGATAATCAGAGAGGTTATTTGGTTTTCCAGCATTCAAAATATCAGAAAAAGCTAGTGCCAAGAACCCAGAAGCTTGAAGTATTAATAAAAGATACACTGAATTTAGAGAGAAAGAGAATTGGTGTTCACTGAGAAAGTGAACAAACTCCTTGAACAGGTATCTAGCTTAAGAGGACAAAGAGCTTTTAATTCTTTTTTACCGGATAGCATAGGAGTTGTTCCAAAAGTTCTAGTTTAATTTTGTGTTGAGTATGCCTCTGCTAGAATACTTGAGCTTGAAGTATGTTTTCATTGCTCTTTGAAAAATAATTCTCCACAGTGAGTGTTAGATGTCTATTAGATTTCAATATATCTGGCACAGAAAATATGTATCGAGGAGTGTATTTTGGACTGAAAATTTATATATGGAAAGGCAGAATGCCAGTAAAGCTCAGTGTTAAGTATAACAGGTGTATTTAGCAGTGAAATTAAGATTTGAATATGCTGGTGTAAGATTATTTTCTTAAAATATTTTGTAATGTTTCTATAAATTCACACTTTCTGAAATTGCTGTGGAAATTCAGCTAAAGATTTCAATCCCAGAATGTTTGCCTATTTATAGGAGACAGTAAGTAAAGGGCTCTGAACAAACAAAAAGCTGAAGATGGCACTTTCACACTATTCTTGTAAGAGTACAGCATGTGTGTGCAAATGGGAGTGGGGGGTGGTTACATCTTACATGCCACAGGTAAAAAAAGTTAAAATACATATAACAGTTTTGGTTGGTTTGTTGTTTTTTTTTTTAAGCAGGCTTCTTCAAAAAACTCTTCCAAATTATACAACTGTATAAAGCTATACAAAAATTCAACTGCTTAACATAAACAGCCAACTGCACTCTGAGTTAATCGCTACATTTTTCAGTATCACAGTAGGTGATTCTGAGTTGAGAGTTAAACAACTATTCCCTTTTTCTAGAAAGAAAAAAGACTGGGCTATGCCTTTTTATAAAGGAATATAAAAATGATACTGGCCTTTAGCAAATAGATAGCTGCAATCTGCAGAAAGCAGTCATGATTCAGACAGTATTTGTTTATCACTGATCCAGCTAAAACGAACACTGTAAAATAAGCCTCTTACCCCAGTTCCCTGTGTAACTCAGGATGGCAAAGCAGACCACATTCATTAGTGCCAGATTTCCAGCAGCACCAAGGAAGCAAGCAGCCCAAGCTTGCAATTCCAGCAAACTTCTATGTTATAACAAAAGCATGAAGATTGTTTCCTTTGCAATTATCCACATAAAATACAACACATAGAAATCTACTTAATTCGCTATGACACTTCTGTAGTCATAAAAGTTTAAACTATATAGAGACCCTTTTTTAAAATGTTCTCCCAGTTAAAAAAACTCCTAGTGCAAAGTTACCTTTATTTAGCAAAAGGATAGAGACAAAGAACATATAAGGATTTCCTTAGCAGGACCTTTGTCTAAGTTTTTCTGCATATTTACAGTGCTATATAAATCTAAACACAAAGTTACACTCTCTAGTCAAAGCCAAAGATTTGCCCTTTGAAAATTAATAAAAAAAGGAACATAAATGAAATATTTGTAATTTAATTCATTTGATGACCTTTAGATCTTGTTCCAGATCTGAAATTATTCTCCGATACCTGTTAACACACAAGCCGCATTACACTGCTGCGGCCATATCCGTTCACTTTGCTATTAGCCTCGACACAGACAAGCAACCTGCACAGCCAGTCACAGACTCTCTTGTCTGCTATCTTATCTGAACAGTGATTAGATTAAATTAAATAAGAGCTATGCGGAGGGGGAAGCATTCAAGCTTTTTTTATTTCCCTTCTGGAGACCATAATTGAATTTCTAGTACCTGAAAGTTTATTTAAACCTTTAAGTATTTTTCCAATGCCTGCATTTTTTCCTGCCTCTAGCACTCTCTTTGTAAGTTTTAATATTCTCAGATCCCATTCAACTTCAGCAATAAATCATTCCATCCAGGACTGTAACTGCACATGTTAATTCTGTAGACCAAAAAAACCAGAAAATGTCCATATGTATCTAAATCTTCCTATATACATCCATCTCTTAATTTTGCATTAGTGTATTCCAAGCTTAAACCACTGATGGTCCCGAGAGGCAGGTTCAGGTATCATAAAACTGAAACACTCCGAAACAACTCTATCAGATGATCTAAGGCACGATGGTGGTTGCCAATAAATACTGTTTTGGAGTAGGAATGCATAATACAGATAAAGAAAATGAAAGTGATTAATAAAATCATTAAGCAATTTTCATCTTAATATTGTTTTTTCACGGGTTGACATCACTCATTTATGTACTGTAAAAGGGGGGGGGGAATAATATGTGACTGTCTAAACTCCAACAGCAGACTCATGATGAAAAACTTTGTTGTTCCTAACTTCCAGCTTCATGCTTAAATATTGAGATTCAGCTACAGAATAACTTCCTTCCTCATAGAATTATTCTAGGAGCAAAGGAATCTCTACCTGTTACCAGGAAAAATATCAGACCCTTTGGGTCAAATCCCCAAATCCAGTATCTTCTTGCAGGCTCCCAGGGCCAATACTGAGTACTTCTGAGAGCTTGGTTTCTTGGCTGTTATTCACAACCGGGGACCTGGGCTAAAGGCTGCGATTATTATCGATTACAGTACCTATCAAACCAAAAAGAAATTCACATATGATGTTTTCTGAGGAACTGAAACTGTACAAATATGTTTTCCAAGTATAAAAAACAAATAGCTACTTACATCTTACATGTAGATTGCTAAATAGTATCCCATTTATATGAAGCATGTGACTGCTTTCACTTGAAGACACAGATCGGTTTGATAATTCACATATTAATCTTTAAGCTTAACAATTCAAACCTACTGCAAAGTAAAAACTAAATCCAATTTTACTATCAAATATACTCTTCAAAACTTTGGGTGCACATATAAAACTTACAGCTAAGGATTTCCACATTAAGCACTTAGTATAATGGTCAAATAAACAAAGTAGAAATTCCTGTTAAGTCCTACAACCGACGCACTGTTACCAATCACAAGAAGTAATTTCAGGAAAACTTACACTAGAGGAAGTCTCTAAAAATGTTGTTTTTCTTCTAGTAAATACATATTGCAATAGACTTAGGAATAAGATTCTTCCCCGAAGTGCTACAGCGCAAGATCCCAACAATTCCTGTATGCAGTCTGATCTAATTGGGAACTCCAAAATCCCAGCTCACTCCTTATCCATTTAATCTCTCCTACACCATCTTATTAAAGCGATTATTCATAAATACCATGGAAGACAGTGTTTGGATATTTATAATAAGGGCAGCAGAGTCTGTTTATAGCTGTTTGTAAACATATATTCATAATAACTTTGCTCAGATGCACAAAGCTCAAGTGTTTTTGTCAGCACTAGTCCTCCCTGCTTTTCCAGTACTCCCTCCATCAGCACAAAACTGGGATAGTCCCAACACTGTTACACTGGCCACAAATTTAAGCCACTATTTCGTAGCAGAATTTACTTTTCACTTAACATTAAACCCTTAAAGATACGAAATCTGCCAAGCAAGTTACAGCACGTACCAGTTTCCAGCTTTCTGAATAAGTCTTTAGACATTGAGGCAACATGGAAGCAGTCTAAGCCTTCACACTCCCTGATGTGTCCTAAGACTGAAAATTTGCAAGTCTGGATATTATATCATCTACTAATAACCCTGATGGTGCTACTATATAGCGAGAGGCTCCCAAAAAGGAAAGCAGAGAGATGTGTTTGAATGAGAAAGGGCAGACAAATAAAAATAAAATCTCTTAGTTACTTGTATTTCTTAGTATCAGCTTCGACCTTTCCAAAAATTCTCTTTAGATTTCAGACAAGAGCAAAAATAACAACACAAATCATGAAGACAAAAATGAAATTCCAAATGCTTGTGTCAGCTACTGCCAACAGATCTCAGCTGATTCACCCCCAGCCCACACTAGATCTCAGTTTCTTTGCAGAGTATGTAAGTTACTTAATTGTCACATAAAACTACTGCATCCAAAAAAATAAAAGGAACTGTAGGGTAGAAAAAGGATGTATGAAATACCCTATTCTCTGTAATGCAAAGATCAGCTTAGTTAGATAATTTATCCAGCCACCTTAACATGTTTGAATTAGCAAACTCCTAATCAGCAATTCTTAAATGCTTTACTCAGTTCTATAATTACAACACACTATTACAGTACTCTATGCTGAACGAGAGAAAGCTTCCAGTATATAGTACACCAAAACCCAATAATCAAAAGTGACCCAAATATTAGAAGCCTAATACTCTTTAAATACCAGAAGTCGTGACGAGTTAAAATCTCTTTCATATTTCAAAGACGTCCACAAAAATCAAATCAAAGCTACACAGCACAGGAAACCCCTTCAAGTTGCACGAATGAACTAAGCCATGTTGTTGTCTGGTTGAGGGGAGGGAAGGAGAGAGAATGTGGGAGAGCACAAAGCAGTAAAAGCTCTTTTCTGCCCTAGTTCTAGTGCCAGATGAAAAAAGCCAGCAACTGCAGAGTACTTGCACGGCAGTTGGAACAAGAAAAAGCAAAAGACACTAAAAAAAATCCCTAAACAAACAACAAAACAAAGCCCCAGACCCCAAACATCTGAAGTGCTAAGGCCATTCACAAAATGAGATTTTACAGTTCACTTTCTTAAAATGAATGCTTCCTGCAGATATTTAAACAGAACTAATTTAAACGAAATATACTTAACATTAGCACCTTTGCCGAGCAAGAGATTCCCAGTATCACAATCCCTTCACCTTCCCAGAAATTTTCTAGTGCATTTAAATAGCATCAAGGGGCAGAGAGGAAGCATTTTTTTTTCTGGGGCTAAATTCAAAGAAGGCTTTTAGAGGACATTGTGTCCTGTGATTAACTTCTCTTACATACATACTTGTCACTTCTTGTAAGAAATCCAGACAGGGTCGGCTACTTCCAGAAATACTTATTGAAACAGCCAGTGGGGTCTGTCCTTCATAGTTCCTTGTGTTAGTGTCTGCTCCGTAATTATACAACATTTGTGCACAAAGCACATCATCTCTAAGAGCAGACAAGTGTAAGGGTGTCTGTCCATCTTCCAAGCGACCCAAGTTTGTATCCGCCCCTCTCTGAAGGAACATTCGGCAGTAAGAGTGATTGCTTTTGATCACAGCGTATCGTAACAGGAAACCATTTTGAATGTCGATGTTGGCATTGTGATCCAGAAGGATTTTCACACAGCTTGACCTCTCTCGGATAATGGCCAGCTGAAGTGGTGTAGTACCTTTATCACTGAGCGGATCAACCTCAGCCTTGAACTCCAACAGGAGCCTGACAAATGAGTCTCTGCCATAGTGGGCTGCTACATGGAGGGGAGTCCAACCATCGTTGCTCTTTGCATTAATAATGTCACTTCTATATTCAGATTCCAACATCAAGCGCGCAATCCTCGCTCGGCCATGCATGGCTGCATAATGCAGAGCAGTGAAGCCTCCAATTAAGTCCTTAACTGTGGGATCAGCTGAAGTTAAAATAAAATTAAAAAATAATTAGAAGGCATTACAGTAATCCAGGGCTGCAAAAGAAGAAATAATCAAACGGTAGAGCGTTAAGTCTTTTCAGGCATAGTGTGACAGGATTATGTTGTACTTCAAACTAATTCTTGCTTTCAGGAACATGCTAATTTAAAGAAAAAATTAAGTTATATTTAAGAAAGAGTTACACACACAAGAAAATCCCCTTTTTCTTTTACATACACGTTTCCATTTGACAAATACTTCTCCACATCTTCCTAGCACTCTTAGGCTAATTACTCAAATCTCTGTCCATCCAGTTTTCCTCCAGCTCTACAATATTACATTTCTTTCTCAACGTTCAACTTTTTTTCATTTTCCCTTGTGCTGCTTCTTGGTCTTAAAAAGAAGCATGTGTAGAAACATCTGCTGTCCCAAACTGCGGATGTTTTGTGGTCTGGCAGCATTGTATTGTTTTTAGGGTGTAATACTGCATTAGGTAAAATGTTTCTCTGTGGTCTGCAGGATTTCCAAAGCATGCAAGATATATGTTATTTTAGATTATCTTGATAAAGTCTGCTTTTACAGATGATGAATCTGTTCTGAATTTATAGTTTTACAAAAATTTAAGATTTTACAAGAATGTAAGCAATCACGTATGGAAAGAGTCAGGAAAAAATGTTAGTGCAGAATACAAGCGATTACACAGATACTTTTCTCCCCCACACCATAGCACAAAAACTCAGCCTCATTTATGAATTATAAAATTAAAATAATCAAATCAATTTACTTCATTTCCTCAGGACACCCTTGTAAAGCGAGTGCCTATTTCCTGTACCAAATTAATGACCAAAGGAAAGATGCCTGCCTCATCACCTCACCTAGAGAACAAGCCAGGCTGTGAGGTTTCTCCTTCCACCATATGCTGCCTGTTGGATGCTAAAAGGTACAATTTGGAAGTTTGAGGCACAGAAAGTGTAACCTAAGTTTCCCAGCTGTTAAAAAGAGAGATATTACCTGCACAAGATACTAGCCTTAAGTTGACATGTTCTCAACATTCCTGTGTATCTATTGAAACAACTGCTGGGGTCTGTCCTTCACAGCTGACTGTGTTATCTGCTCTGTAATCACACATTCGCACACAAAGCACACCGTCTGTAAGAGCAGACAAGTGTAAGGGTGTCTTTCCACCTTCCATAACCTGGACAGCCCCATTCTTGCATCCTGGCACACCGAATTCTTTGTCATTTCCTCATCTATACATACCACGTTTAGAAGGAAAGCAGCAGTCTCAGGAGGGAGGGAGAGAGAGTAAGACATTGTGACCACACAGGTTTAACACAAACTTGGCTGAAGGCTACAAACACCCAGTGCTCACACATGCTGCTTAAGAGGAGCTCTTGCTCTCCTGTACCACATAGAAAGGGCAGTTTTCTGCTCATTTGCCATCACACTCAAACAGGAGAGAGGAATAGGGTGGGAGACACCAGTTTTCATCTCAAAATTCAGACCTGCTGTAAGTTAAGTTCAGAATACAATATATATTGCAAGCTAGTTCAGCCTGAATGCATCTGAACACGCAAAGGTGTTAACGCAAAACAACAGGAATAGGCTTCTCAATATGAACCTACTGTGACCATATCCAGACAACACACCAAGCCAGACATCATACCAAAATAAAACGACTGGCAAGGAAGAGTACAGAATACAGCTGCAAAGGTAATCCAGCAACTTTAAGGGGTTTTTAAAATGTAAAGATTGAGGGGAAGATGACAAACAAAAATCCAATATACAAACTAATGCAGCCTGACTACACAGAGAAATAAAACATGAGAACTGCCTCTAGCATATAGAATAGGAACCTAGAAATAAGAACAGAAATGCTAAGGGAAGTTTAGTCCCTTAGTAGTGACAGCCTTCCTCATCTTCTGTGGAAAGCAGAAGTTTCAGCACCCTGTAAAGTTAAACTAACCTGAGTTTAAGCAATGGATGATGCATCCACAGGTTGGCAGGCAAATGAAGTCAGTGACTGAATAGGTGGTTCCTAACCTGCACTCTGATGATGTCCAAAATATAGCAGAGAATCAGTACAACCCACCAAGTCATTAAAGACAGATAATCTTTCAAAGTGGCATTTGCTGCTCCCAGGGTCTCCTTCTTCATATTGCTCAGACTATTCTACATTATCTCCTTACAGGTGATAAGTAAAGCGAGAAGCATAAGCATGAGAATTAAGATGCAAAGGGATGATACATTCAGAGAGGCAGAATTAAGGAGAAAGATGGACATAATGGAAAAGAAACACTGCTTTTTACCACTGAAGTGAACCAAGAAAACCCCTAAGTCATGTAAGAGAAGTCTCTCTACAAGCCTCTCAGTTGGGCAAGGAAAGAACACAAACAACTAACCTTCCAAACATGAACCCAATAGTAAAACCTCATGATAAATATATTGTATTTACCGTCAAGATTATAGGCTTCTAGTGAGCTAATAGCACCAGTCTCCCCCTCGGTCAGGGAAACAACTTTAACCGAGCAAAAAGTCTGGTGCTGTTCAGTCAATGTTTTGCTGCCATCTGCCGGAGAACTTGTGAACTTCACAAGGGTTTTTAGCAGGAGTTGGACCTAAATTACGTTGCATACGTTAGTAAATGTCACACTAGAGAGACGACCTTGCCTTAAGAACTTTAGTTGTTGTGAGGGATTTTGGTTTTTTTAAAAGGCTTCGGTATTGGTATCATGGTGTGATGTACCTTCCTCCCCCTGGAGCACAAGGTAGAAATAAATTGGGAATGAGTCTCAGCTTACCGTTCAGAATCTGCAGGGGGTATAAAAAAATATCTGGTACAAGCATATTTAACTAGGAAGGGATGAAGCCAGGACTTGCCAATATTTCTTTATCTTGCCTCCATCCTGTCAAACAGCTATTTCTTTTCAAGCTTCCCATTAATTTGGTGAAAGCAGAATCTAGAAACATAAATAGCTGCATTTGGTCATTTCTAATGTTCTTAAATATAAGGCATAATTCAATGGCATAAACCTTGAACTGCTTATCAAGGGTACCAAATGACTGCTCAAGCTCACTTGAGATTGAAAATTTGCAACACTGATATTCAGATTATTCTATTTCATGTTAAAGTCAAGCACCTAAGCTAGTCATTTAAACTCTGCTCTTAATGAAACTCTAACCTAAAGGATATATATATATTCTTAAACGAGAGTCTGATATTTTAGTTTCAGCTTACAGCTCAGTGGGACAGTTTCCCTACTTACTTGATACCTTCATTAGGTCACTATCACAGCATCATCTGGGAAGCCAAGAAAGCAATGCTTCTGGCTTCATAAAGTACTTCTATTACTTCAAGCTTACTCCTCCCAACTAGGGCTTAATTCTGACCACAAGGCTTAGAAACATGACTACTTAGAGCTTCTGTTTTGAATTTTCTAGGACAACATTGATACAAAAGACCTCCAGGAAAGCATTACTGTTCAGACACAGAAACACTTTATGAGCTGGTTTAGGGGGATGAACATTTGGCATTCTCTAGTTTCTCCTGGATTCTGCATGACCTTACTAAAATGTAGATACCCTGCAGCCAAGACTGAAAAACAAATGTGTCTGTTTGGCTACTTCTTTCTGATACTCTTCAATTTCTAGGGGCCTTAGTGAATCATTCCTTCACTTTAATATGAGTAAAGAGAGTTAATCCAAGTCAAGTAACCAGTTTAATACAAGTGATTGTCCTGCTTAATTATTATTGAGACACTGCCAAGGGACAGCTAACAACTACACACTTTCAAGACTTTAACACACTGTAATGTTAACAGTGGTGATTGGTTATTAATAAAATACAGTTCTTGTCCAGCGCTGGGTCATCTGTCTCAATATGTCATTTTGAAAATCAAAAGTACACTAAAGAGAAAAAAGGCTTGTTAGGCAAAAATCCAACATTACTGAAAACTACACTCCCTATTTTGTATTGGTTTCCTGCCGAGCTT
>NW_009933415.1:83164-94763 GCF_000696875.1 Nestor notabilis
TGTTTCTATGGGTGGAAAGAGCTAGCTTCATAGAATCTTCACTTTATTAAAATGAGACAAACACGAAGAAAGTAAAATTCACTATTTTTCATGAAAATAAAGTTTCTCTGTGGTTCTGATCAACTTCCTGCCTTTTCATCACCTGCTAAAGATTTATTATGTGACCTATTACCTCTGTATCGAGTTGGTATTTCTGCTGCCTTCATGCTTTAGTCTGGACTGGCTTTTAATGCATTTTCCCCATGTATCTGTGCCTCCTCGCTCAGCAGATAATAAAAAGCTTCCTCCTGTTCCACCACCTCCACTCAAATCATCCAATCTGCATGCACAACACTGTCCTCTGGCTCTTTGCTGGTGAGCAATGATGGAAGAGAAATAAAAAAGCAAAAGCAGGAAGCAGCCAGGTCATGACTCCCAGAAGAAGCTACCTTTTATTCCCAGGTCAGCGACCAGATTCCTTCTCAGCTTTTATTAGACAAACTCCATCTCCATCCCACTACCACACAAGACTACATCAGTAGTCTTGCAGCATCTCAAATTGGAGACACAGCACTCTACCCTCAGCAACAGTCTGGTGTGGTTTTCTCATTCCTGTACTGTGAATGTATTTCCAGCTCTGCTAAGTTTCATCATCCCTGTAGACAGACACAACTATTACCAGTTGTCCCTTCCTTCCCACCAACATCTCAATTCCCTCTTTCCTCCAGAACTCCATCCACACCCTCTCACTACCTTCTTTATTACTAATATATATATATAGGTAGTTCAATACTCTGTTTACCATAAGACTCACACCAGAAAATTACTTTTTCCTTCATGCCAATATCATTTTGGTCCACAGGGATTTAAGCACCAGCATCGAAATAATCCACTTCTTGAGACAAAGATGAAGACTGTGTGAAGAAAGGTAGACACAAACCTCTCACTAATGAGGCAAGCATGATTAACTCTGCTTTTAAGAGTCAGCTCATTCACTGCTTAATAGCTCATTTGTGATATTAGTATGTTTTAAATACTCATTATCTTTTATGCGTCTGTTTTGAGGTAAAACAAGGCAAGGCACAAAACAGTGCCAATTTTCTGAAGCGAGGCTCAGCTAAAGGAAAGCTGCTGTAGATGACTAACCCTCACACTATTTGTTACTCAACTTTCTAGTCCTGGTGATTAAATGCTAGACTCCTTCCAGAACAAGAGCTTTTCATTAGAGGCAGTTTTCAGAAGGCATCAGATTCAGCTGGTACTTCATGTAGGAAAGAGTAACAACTAAAATGAAAACAAAACACTGCACCAGCAGCTATTTAATATCAAAACCCATGCAATAAAAATACATAGGAATACATAAGGGTGGGTTTGTTTCAGATCACTTTCAAGCTTAGAGCTAAACCCAACATATCCCTAGCCTTACAGCATAAGGATTTTGAATTATCAAACAGAAGGCTTGAGATTATCCACATATATTACATGCAAAATGTAGAATATAGCTATTAGTGCAGTTTAGTAGCCTTTTTCCCCCCTCTTCCAGTAAAGATGTGAGGGTTTGGCAATACTATATGGCTAGAATCCGTAGTAGGTGTATCAAGGGGTGTCCAGTTGTGCAGGCTGTATCTCACTACTGCTCTTCAGGAACACACCACGAGTTGTGCAAATGCCACAGCCCATTAATGCCATTCATTTTAAGGGTGATCTGTACATCTAACAAATACTGTAACACACATAAGGAGCCCATACAGCCTCAGATAGGTAAAGCATCAAAAAGGGGGACCAAACCCATAAGAATTCATTTGATAAGAACAGCACTAAAATAGCGGATGCTGTTCTTTAGGAGGACCCATCGGAATCTGGAAAACATATACCAATGTTTCCTTTTCCTTTCCAGTATCACATTAAAAGGTTAAAACTATCCATTTCTAGAACTTTAGGTGGCCTTGAGAGAAGAAATAGCAAAAAGAATTTCTCACCATACCATCTGAGGGTAATCATCATCACCCAAGTGAGTAATACCAAACTCAAATCAGTTCTTGAAATAAAGCTTCACTACGGAGGGATGCAGCCACAAGACAACTTACCTCCATGCTCAAGAAAAACCCGGACACATCTCTCTTTCACTCTTGCTGCAGAGAAATGAAGCAAGGTCCAGCCATTGGCATCTCGACCATTAGGAGAATATCCTTGCTCCAACATCTTGCGCACGGTGTGAACATCGCCAGCAGCAACTGCAGCCTGAATCTGCAACTCTTCCTGTAGTTCAGGGTTTCTCCGACAGTGATGGTGTAACATCCTAGCTGAATCTGGCTTTTACAGAGGCGTCATGAGGTCACACTAGTCACCTGGATCAATATAAAGCATGAATTAATTAGGAGTGGGACTAGGAAAGAGATAGCTAGGAAAAAAGTCAGTGCTAAGGAAAAACAACGCTAAGATTTACACTCTATATGCAAAGTCATCTTACATATATGACAAAAACCAAACCACCTCACTGTTGCTAACAAAATCATACTACATGGTTCACATCACCAGCTGCAAAAGAAAAGGGTGCTACACATTATAAATAGTAAAGATTTTCTTCAGAAATGGCAGCATCAAACAAAGAGTCCACAATTAAAGCTTCTGAACAAGTAAAATGGAAAAACACCAGTAACTAACACTCATTTAAATATCACAACATGGTTAATAACACTAAGTCCAGGAACAATGGATGATCTAAACTGTTGCATGAACAGAATCTGCATTGCTAGAGCAACTGAACTATGATATTTATTTTTTCTCTAAATATGTATCACCTCTAAGCTTCAGTGAAAATATTTTCATCTTAATAATATAATCTTTTCCTGTGACCTATAGCACATGAATATTAGTAACACTAATGTTCAGACTGAAAACTAATTATTTCTCCCCCTTCTCCTCCCTTTTTTTTTTAATTAGAGTGCACTGTCTGTGTTTTGGCTTGTGGACTTCTTTAATAGCACGTAAAGACTGCAAAGAACCTCTATATTCTAGAAATCAAACACAAACATGATAATATGAGACCTGAAAACACATAAGTGCAGTTAATATCGGCCTGTCAAACACCATGAGAACATATACCAGAACAATTCAATTTATAGTTACCTTGGTAGAATGGCTACCTAAAATAGCCATTGTGAAAGAGCTTAGATTTCAAGCATACATTGGGAAAGAAAGAAGTACTATACTCCATGCTCAGTATGAAAAGTTCCCATCTGCAGTACTACCTGCTATCCAGCTGGGCACAAGAAAAAACATACAGGTATACAGGGGCTCTCCCACAGTACACAAAGTCTGTTAAGTGTTTACATTTTCACATATATTGTGTATAATTTCCTATTAACAGGCAGATATTCCTTTCCTAGAATGGAAAGGAGTATCAGAAGAAAGAGAACAAAAGCAGGGTATGAGAAAGGTAATGCTGTGCAATAGGAGCCTCAGAAAATATTCAAACACTGTTGCAATGGATATTAACATGGAACTAGAAGATGAAAAAGAGGGGAAAAAAAAAAAAAGGTATTTAAACTCCTGTAAAGTTAATCAAGATTAAAGCACAAGGTAAAGTTCTAAAGACAAAAGTGAATTCTAAACTTCAAATTTACAGCAATCTTGTTTTATTAGGATGCCAACCTACAACATCACCTAAACCTTCTTTTACGTAAGTATCATAAGGGTTTCCAGAGCCTCATGATTCCTAGGTCATCCAGAAGACACTGCAATCAGCTCCCCATACCCCACTGGGCACTTCTTCTCGTGTGATGCAGATACACACACGGACAAGTGAAACAGACAAGTGAAAAGTGAAAACATCAATCACTGACATCTTTCCAGATGAAGGCGCAGATATCTATTCACTCTTCTATAGCCTAGTTGTGCCCACTGCAAAGCAGTTATTTAGCTGCTTCTTGGAGAGATTTAAACTCATAATTAACAGGTAGCTACAGTGACCCTAAGTAGATTGCAAATATGGAAATTATGCACAGCAAAAGCTTGTCTTTGACATTTATAAATGCTTCAACTTACCATGTATGACAACAATCACTAGTTCAGCACAGGGTTATAAAGGAAGAGTTTTTAGCTCGATAGGTTATACATGGCTTAGGAACTGGCTTTGTTTTGTTTTATAGTAGGAACCCCATTATCTGACACTGGGAGCAAAGGGGATTTAAAAACCAGCAATCACTAACTCAATAGTTCAGCTTTTGCAGCATAGTCCAAAAATCAAACTTGGTTAATCTGATGACAATGGAAGTATTTCTATTAGCTCTAATAAGCTTTTGCTAAGCTCTTTTTCTAAACTCCAATTAGCACTTCAGAACATGCTCACCTATACGACAGTGAGCTTGACTTCATTCTGCATCACACCACTAACAGTTCTGTTAATGGAATTCCAACTACGAGAACAAGATCTTCCCTTGGATTTACAGGTGAAAACGGATCAAATCTAACTGGTAATAAGTCAGGGGGAGATCTTTAAAGAAATAAAAATCAATACGCCCCTTTAGCCTTACATTCTGAATGTGTACAAAAACAAGATACCAAAACTGATCAAAAGTTAATATAAACAAACTTTCTACTGCCATTATTACAGTTCCTTCCTGTAAAGGAATAATACTTGCAAAACCTCATGTGATCTTGAAAATTAAGGTCAATCTCATTGCTCAAAACAGTTCAGGAAAGAGATAGGATGACTAAACAGATGAAGCAAAAAGGAATTTCTCATTGAAGGGGCCAGCAGCATTCCCCCTGCAACTATCTACGAAGACAGTTGGTTAAGAAAAAGCAAAGCTCTTTATATCACACTTCTCAGCTGGTGGGTATATTTGTAATGCAGCATTATAAAAAGTTGGCACTGGCCCCATATGTTGCATGTGACTACCAGAGCTTATTCAAATTAGCTAGTACTAAAGTACATAAGTACTAAAACATACAAAGCAGAAGACAAAGTCAGTCATAAAAGGCAGCTCCTTTTATCACTTGCACAGTTTCTGTAAATATCTTCTCTTCTATCTCACCTCTATGGCAAGCAAAGAAATTCAAATCACATACAAGCCTACTTTACTATAACATTAAAGGTTTCGGGATAGTTCTAGGTACACACCAGCTTTGAAAACATTTCCACTCCTGTTCCATAGATCATTTAAAATTCCTGTTTGCAAATCCTCATTTACAGCATCAATCTTTGAAGGAGGAAAGGAAGACTACTGGAAGTCATTAGCCATTTGGCATTTAATATTTAATGTTTTGCAACTGTAATCAATCTCATTCAGAACACACTATGCATTTGGATTGCTACATAGTGGCTTTCTCCATGCAAGCAAAAGAATTAAATGAAGCAGAAGGGGGATAAAAATGTACCTATACATTCATGGTTATAATGATCGCAGTGCCATGAAAATGGAGGACAACACCAACTACTTAATTGATTTTGCAAGTACAACAGGACAAATTCAGTGTGTTCCTGAGTTACCTTATATGAGGTTGT
This sequence comes from Nestor notabilis, assembly GCF_000696875.1. Classification (NCBI taxonomy): domain Eukaryota; kingdom Metazoa; phylum Chordata; class Aves; order Psittaciformes; family Psittacidae; genus Nestor; species Nestor notabilis. The sequence goes on from NW_009933415.1 coordinate 88,653, forward strand.
TACTCTCTGATGGATGTCCCGCTCGCCATTGTCTTCACTATTCATAATCTTGTGTGCCCATGTGTGTCAAACAACCTGCTGCCCCTTAAAAAAGAATGGTATTTCTTATTAGTTGCAAGGAGTAAAAGTGAGAGATTTCTACTTACTTCTACTTTGTGCCTGCACTGGAATGCTATGTTTTAATGCAGTTATGCCAGAAAAAGCCCTGAAGCATGTTTTCTTTCATTACCAAACAGTCCTTCAGAGGTTGGGGTGGGGAGAGTTTGCTTCTGCCAGATGAGAAAAAGGCTACAGAGAATATTTTATGCAAGATAAGAGAAAGGAGAGATGTGCTTCCTCTTTGGAGTAAACCTTGAAGAAATGGCCTAAACTGTTTTCCAAGGATTATATGTATCTGCTCCTGCCATGGAACAAAAATGGATGCAAAGGTCACTGTAGGTATTTCTGCCCGACTGCTCAATGTCTCCCTGCGGGAGTCAGATGCCAGGAAAAACCTTCAGAATCCATTTAGTTCCTTCTCAACCCATTTTTGTGGTTTTTTGTTTGTTTGGGTGGTTTTGTGGTTTGTTGGGTTTTGTTTCCTTTTTTAAACCTCCATCCATCTACGCTTCCCTATCCAAAGGATGAAACCTGACGATACAGAGCACTGACTTCTCCATCCTTCAATTGGACTTGTAGTGCCACCAGTTGTGTCTCCCTCACATGATAGGTCAGGCTAACACACATTCCACAAACAGGTAAAGATACCTTCACAAAACAAGCAATACCACCACCTTAGAAATCTTCACCCTTTCATATATAAGAACTAGAATCAAACTTTACTCAACATCAGTTACAGTCCCTACCCAGTTTCCTCCTCCAGACTAGCCCTCCTTATCCCCCTTCTTCATCATCTGCAGTTAACATGACCAGCCCCGATGCTTGACCATTTCTCACAGCACTGTTGAGAGCCCATACTCATCAATGTTACTTCATTAATTCTTTGTACACCTCTGTCTGACCTTTTGGTCACTTTGGCTGCAAGCTTCTCACAACAGGACCCCTTACCACATGTGAGCACTGCAACAGTATAATAAATAATAAAAGCATTAATTACTTCATTGTATAGCAGGTCACACAAAACCAGCTGTGACTTGTTTTTCCTGCAAATGAATTGCACCAGAACAATTACATGAACTGTGCAGATTTTAGCTTAAGTTAAAATTTCTGTCGCTTAATGCAACATCAAATCTTGCTTTCCCAATGATAGCTCAGAAGAGAAGGATGAAAAAAAGCTCTCTTCATCCCTCTTATGCACATTTTCCAAGAGCTTTGCTTCCCAAGATAAAACATACAAGGTCTGCAGATATGCTCACAGCCCTGCACAAAACTGCACTGCCATGACCTAATTTGATCACATTTCTAGTCTTGTTTTTTTTGCATAGATGATCAGTCGTTAGTTCACCTTCTTTTTCCCCCATTTTTGCATGATTTTCACTTTAAAACCCACACATTTTTTATTAGCTAATGCAAATTAGAATTGCACTGACTTCACAGACTACAGACAAGGTAACAGATTGCTCCACTAAAAAAGTAACAAGCTTTTTTCCCCCCCCAAAGGAAAATTAGCTGCATATGGCAAGAGTAAGATCTGCAACTTTAATAAAAAGGAGTCATATTTAGTGACAGTAAAGCTCACTTACTCAATGACTTAAAGTTTGCTTAAAATACTAATAATTATAGTAGAAGTAGCACACTAAAAAAAATAAGATAAACATCTTCATTACCTATTGATAATGTCTCATGCTGTCAAAGAGATCTTAGACTTTCCTACATCAACGTGTCACTTCATTAAAGTCACTGCAAACATCATGTGGAAAATTAATTCTGACATATGTATACAGTTACTTTAAGGAAAATTCAAGGTTGGTACTAAAAGGAAGACTTTCTAATACAATATTTTGCTCATTCTTATGGCCTAACAGATAGACCTGATTCCTGTACCCTAAAATTACACATCCAAGAGCAGAAACAGGACTATAATTTACTGATGTTTGCATAACTCTATACCACAAGGAAAGCATACCCTTACCCATGACATTTAATATCCAGCATAGACTAATCAGTGTAGGTCCTAGGTGTCTGTGGTTGAAGTATTCCAAGACATTTAAATCAAATAAAATTAAAAAAGGATAATCACATTAGCATTCACTATTCTCACAACCCACTTCTCCCACCCATTTCAAAACTCAAACTAAATGTGTTCTCACTCAAATGGCATTTTAAAAATGGTCAATATGTGTTTGAGAAAACCTAAATGCAACTATCATCTTCATCTGTCACTCAACTTCCTATTTCAGGAGCTCTTCAGACAAGAAAGTAAGGCAGCAATCACTTGTGTTCTCATATCACAATCAAAGTTTGCAAATAACATGTGAAATATTAAAATTTCACAGAGCCTTGTAATCCTGAATACATTTTCTGCTAGATGTTCTATGCTACATCCCAGACAGACACCAAGTGAGGGACCAAAGTGGCCAGGATGAAAATCACCAAGCAACACACGCAAATTGCTGGCTCTGAAAAGCAAAGAGTTAACAGTGCATGAATCCCAAACCTCACAGAGGAACAGCTACTTCAAAGGGAAGAAGCCTTCACTCTTTATAAGCGGTCATTAGAAGTTACACACTTCTCATCAGAGCTTGTGTAATTCCACCTCATAGCTTGGACATACTACATTTAAAATAACTAGTTAATCTACAAGCCCTCCATCAACTTCAGGTGTTGATAGCACTGTATGATGCTGCCTCGTGGTGCTATATACTAATAAGCAGCTGCTGTGTTGTTATATTCTGCAGGTGGCTCAAACTGAAGGACAGAGGTATCGTTTTACCAACTATCACCCACTTCACAGAGGGGTTGTGGGCTCTGACTTTTGGGCCAGATGGAGAAGTAGTGAAATCACCCAGCTCAAATAACTTCAGGTCTGCAAACAGGAAAGCACAAGAGGAGACCTCACCTTCAGAAAGCACTGGTACCACATCAGCTATTAACCATCCTCAAGATTCCCCCCCATGCACTGGCCACCCTAACCACAAGCAGAGCCCAGCGAAGAAAATACTGCAAATCCTTCCAAATCAAGGACCTCATCAATGCTAGTGCTACAGCAAGGCCTTACAAATGTTTTTCAGTAGAGATTGCTGTATCAGGGTCACACAGCCACAAGTCTCCCTCAAGATGCACACTGACAAACTGCAGGGAGCTTGTGCTCTGCAGCATGCTTGGTGATTCTCTGGTACCAAGCATCAAATACAATCTCTCTTCCAACTTACAGCGGTGCTGTTACTAAGTTTTAAACAACTAAAAGTCAGATGAAAGCTTGGCTTTAAAAGTAAATAATAATTCGGAGCAAGTGTTATTGTGTAAGACTTACGTATTTTAACATGACTTGCTAATAAGAATCCAAACACCAATATTCCATAGAATGACAGCAGCAGAAAACAATGGCTAGTCCAAACCACATTAAAGCAGTCACTTAAGCCCTAACACTCATAGCATAGCTGAGGAATAAAATGAGTGCTGCTTACAGAGTTTATTTCATTCAACCATCTCTGGGAAACTAGCATTTTCTCTGCATTTCTTTTTAATATAGCCTAAAAGAATCCACATGGACAAAATTCATTGGATGGCTTCAGTGGATAAAGCAAGTTTTTCACTGTGATAATATCATTCTGTAAGCAAACGCTGGAACAACAGAAAACAGCCTGTCAGACAGCACATTTCTTTTAAGGGTTTAGAATTCACAATACGGCAAAACAAACCTTAAATGAGTATATAGCCTGCAGAGAGAAAAAAAACACAGATGTGCAACTTTATCTAGGGGGCTAGCTATACTTGCAATAAGATGCATTTCTTCCAGAACAGGACTTCAACATGCACTTTATCTCTGTTCCTTGTTTTGATCATGTGCAACTTCCCACCAGAAGCCAGTTCCCCGATTCCTATAAACTCAAGTTCAGTCTCTGCATCTGAACCAAACTTCATTGCACTGGCATTTCGCATTAAGAATGAGCTTCAACAAATCAAATGAAAACTTAGATTTCCTTCCATGAATAAATCCCAAAGATCTTACAATTTATCAGCACCAAGAGGCGTCCTGTTGGAGTAGCTACATTAATGCAAGGCCTAACATTAGACGGGTTGTAAAGAGAGTGTTATAATAAACCAACTCTGGATGAACTAATGCACGTTTTTCTCACCCAGCAGCAAAAAATCCCTCCTGCAATCACACTGGGCATGTCCACGTGTTCCACTATTAAGTGTGGGTTTGCAGTATGCTATCAAAATAACATGGAATGTTTCTTCTCTGTACTTTCAAATATCTCAGAATTTGTTGCACTTGTGTTACACAGGGATTTTCTATTTAAACTTTGACATGTAGCAGCTGCTTTTTATCATATGCTAAAGACACCTGTACGAGAAAACTGACCCACCCTTGACCACGATTGTTGTTAACAAGTACTGCTTTTCCCCACAACTAATGCTAAAACCTAATTTATTTTTGGCAATGAAAAACACTCTGGTACAGTCAATGACATCTCTGAAAACACAACAGAGACCAAAGGGACCTATATAGTGGATGTATTTACCAAAATAACAAACTCATCTACATTTGAAACAGATTAGAACGGATTCAAGACAGACTCCGAGTTAAAAGAACATGCAGATACTCCATTATTTGGGACACACAAACAGCAGGATGCATTAAAAGGCTGACTGACATCATTCACCCCCCACTCTCTCCCCTTGTGAGCCCATCTCTTCATCTCACCATGTAAACCAAGCGATTCTTCCTACAAACTGCTCTTCCCCTGCAAGCGAACCTTCCTCCTACCAGCAGGATTGTTTTCGATGACTCCTTTCCTTTTTATTCTTAAGCAGCTAACAGCATTATCTTCTCCTGTGATCTCAACCCCAAAAATAAGTACTTGTAAACAAACACCATCCAATTAAATAGATTTCAATTTTTGCAGTTCCATTACAATACCGAAAAAGAGACCCATGCAAAGTCAGGTAGGACTAAACCAACATAATGCAATTACCATGACCTACTCCAATAAAGATTTTGGAATCAGGAGCAGAAGCAAATCCTGTGCTGTACCCATAAATCTGCAAACAGGCCTTAAAAAAGGGCCCTTTTAACCACGCAGAGTGAAGTAATTTTAAGTGACATTGCTGAGATGAGGAGACACAAAGACCCATTAAGTAGCAATTCATAAGTAAAATAATGTTTGCAGATTAAATTTAGAAAATGACAAAGCGTTACAAGAAGAAAGAGGAACCCTACTTCAAAAGAGCTTCGGAGCTTTCAAACTTGTAAAGGTCAATAGCAAGTAGGTTTTAAGAGAACAAAGAAATCTACTGCTACCTATTCAAATCCATCCAAAAAAAAGAAAAATCACAACAAGAGGCCCCAGTCCCAGCCAAACCATATGTCTCGGATGATTCCAAGAGTCTACATGAATGATCACCTTTCTGTGGTGGTTTTGAATGCTGGTTCCTGTCTTCTGTCTTATTTTGTTCTTTGGAGTCACAGTTTTTAATTCTCCTTTAAGGCAGCTTAAGCCTAAAAAAAAAAAACAAAACAAAAAACCAACAAATAAAAGTTGAACTGAGCCACACACTGACAAAACAGAGAGAAACGGAGAACAAAAATGGTTAATACCAAAACAAGAGCAGGTCAAAACAGGAAGAGCCTTCAAGAAATTAAGAAGGGTTATTCTTCTAAATCAGGATCTCAACTCAACAGAAGGGCACTCACAGGGGTACTAAGGAGTTGTACGGACAATAACTACAGGCCCACTACCGTGACAAGCCAGCTCCTCCGGGGAATTGAAGTAAAAGATAAGAACTAAAGAATGGGACAGGAAGTAACCCAGAAAGGAGAGCTGCTGGGAAATGAAAATCACTCCCTTGCAGGAGCTCATGCTTCAGGAGCCGTCAAGCGCACACGCACATACACACACAAAAAGCCGGCCAAGCCCCGGCGCAGTGTCCCATGGCCCGGCGGCAGGGAAGGCGGGAGGGCCCGAGGGAAGCGGGGAACGCGCTCCGGAGGGGCCCGGGGCTCCC
>NW_009933416.1:0-312 GCF_000696875.1 Nestor notabilis
GGAGGAGGCGGTGGTAGGAGAGTCAGGGGAGGCCTGTTGCAGCCAGAGGGGTAGTTTATTGGTACATCAAATCCAGCCTAAATACCTGTGTGTGTTGTCGGGCTGTGCCCTGCAGCCAAATGACTCTTGCTGCCAGGGCTGCCATAAGCTTTCCATGCAAGTTTGAAGGACAAACAGAAGCTGCTGTGACTCCAGTGAATCCTGGAGGCCCTGATACTTTACAGCTGAAAGCTGTATGATCCTGTAATGGAGCAGAAGGTGAACAAATCACATCAGTGTCTCATGGCTGCTTATAGCCTGGACAGGCGGATT
>NW_009933416.1:557-2890 GCF_000696875.1 Nestor notabilis
CGACTGGATTATCCTACTCAATCTTGTTCTAGAAAACGGTATCTTAACAAAACCAGCATGCATTTGTTTTTCCAACATATACAGAAAAACTATCATGATCAGCAAAAAGAGAAAGTCATATTTTATAATGAAGATGATGCAAGAAACCTGTATTTCATGGATTTACATCTATGAAATATTACTTGTTTAGTGCAAAGGAAAATCTAGGGTATTTCCAATTACAAAATACTAAATATTTTGTAAAATATATAAATAAATACAAAGTGGTATTTATTCTGAAATATATTTTAAATGCCTTAAGTTATGAGTATCCTATGACCATATTCTGTTTGTCTCTTGTAAACATGAGATCCAAGCATGGATCAGTGATGTGCTTAATATCTTTTCCAGATGACACCAATTTGGGCATGAGTGTTGATCTGTTTGACCCTACAAAGGGATCTGGGCAGACTGGATCAATGGACTGTGGCCAGTGGTATGAGGTTTGTCTCTTGTAAACATGAGATCCAAGCATGGATCAGTGATGTGCTTAATATCTTTTCCAGATGACACCAATTTGGGCATGAGTGTTGATCTGTTTGACCCTACAAAGGGATCTGGGCAGACTGGATCAATGGACTGTGGCCAGTGGTATGAGTTTCAACAAGGCTCAGTGCCACGTCCTGAACTTGGGCCGCAACAACCCCATACAATGCTCCAGGCTTCGGGAAGAGTGGCTGGGAAACTGCGCGGTGGATTATCCTGTGCTCAGTTCTGAGCTCCTCACTACAAAAGAGACATTGAGATGCTGGAGCGTGCCCAGAAAAGGGCAACAAAGCTGTATAAGGGCCAGGAGAATAAGTCTGATGAGAGATCGCTGAGGGACCTGGGGTTGTTTAGTCTGGAGAAGGTTGAGGGGGGGGCCTTATTGCTCTCTACAACTACCTGAAAGGAGGTTGTAGTGAGGTGGGGTCGGTCTCTTCTCCCAAGTAACAAGTGATAGGACAAGAGGAAATGGCCTCAAGCTGCGCCAGGGAAAGTTTAGACTGGATCTTAGAAAAAATTTCTTCACAGAGGGGTGATCAGGCATTGGAACAGGCTGCCCAGGGAAGTGGTGGAATCACCGTCCCTGGAAGTGTTCAGAAAACATGTAGATGAATCCCTCAGTGACATGGCTTAGTGGTGGTCTTGGCAGTCCTGGGGTAACAGTTATACTTGATGATCTTAGAAGTCTTTTCCAACCTAGTTGATTCTATGATTCAAGGCCTTTCAGGGCTGGAGGGGCCCATCAAAATAGGGCATGGGCTGAGCTAGGTGTTAGGTGCTGCTAGTATCAGAATGGCTCTTGTAGAGGGGAGATGATGGGCAGTTTGATGCGTCAGCCCTTCTACACATGAGACATTTCCTCACTATAAAACAAACCAATCAATATGACCAGGCAACAATCCACTGAGGGCAACATAACGTTACAATATCTAGTCATAAATGCTTTTTATAGACATACAACAGTCAAGAAAAATGAAAAAGCATGGGGCGGGGGGGAAAGAAAAGAGTAACAGTGAGGCTTCATTTTCTGAACTTTACCATTAAAATAGATTCAACCTGATTTCCCTCAAGCTTTGTCACAAAGTAAATAAATATGTAAATGTCTGTATTAAAATCTTTAGAGAAAGCTTGTTCTCACTCCAAGTTGTTAATTGTTGCTACACAACTGATTACTGCTATTACTGATTGCTGATAGTCATGTGCAATAGCCTGATATAGATATACATTGGCATTATTAATCATAGATACATTTGCTACTGGTTTTTCTGGTAGCACAGTTGCTAGTGGTGACTATTTTGTAGTAATCTGTAATAAGAGATATTTAGAGGAAGAAACCCGTGTGTCTTACAGACTCCTGTGAACCCACGGTCTGTGCACCCATGGGCCAGGTCACCGTTCGGGCAGTGGCAGGGCTGGAGACAGGCCCTACTGCAGTATTGCAGGCCCCGGGGGCCTGATGTGGGGTCCTGGGCCATAGGCCAGGTAGGCTGCTAAGGCACTAAGTGCCCTCGGGACTCTGGCACCTACCGTCAAAGGCAATTCTGGTGTCAAAACCTGCAGTTCCTCTTAGGTCACCTGAAGAACCGTGTCTGTTTTTTCCAAAGTCGAGGCTGGATTCCTATCTACCTACTTCAGTAGGCATAAAAACAGGGTAATGGTTTCAATTCTGTAGTTGTTCTTTAGCCCAGCAGAATATTGTCTCCAATAGAAAAGATGTTCAAGCAGACTATGAAACAGCGTGATCAGTTCTGATAAATAACTCTTCATTAGCTCAATATCACCATTAAAAACAACAAAGAAAGAAGAAG
>NW_009933417.1:0-14941 GCF_000696875.1 Nestor notabilis
TGCCGGCTGGGCTTAAACCACGACAATGAGCTACCTGATCTACTGAATATGTTGGTAATTATACTCAAAAAGATGAGACTGTAATTGCACTTTGGGGTTTTGGAGTGTTGAAGGATTAGTTTCAGCAGTACAAGTTCTGAAGAAAGGCTGGAAGTAGACTTACTTTTCTAGGACTAAAGGAAATTCTGAAGTGACTTGAGTTTTATAAATTATGAAAGATACTGCTACAGCTAATTTAATCAATCTCTAACAAGGAAAGAACATAGAACAAGTAAAAAAGTTTTTTCCATATTTGAGAAGGGTATGAACTAATTATACAAACTTTCTTGTCCCAGCTGAACAGTAGAAATTGTCACTCTACCAGTTTCTTCACCATTCCCTCCTGTCTTGGAAGGCCAAGCCCTTATTAGAACACTCAGAGTTTTACTGACAAAAGTCCTGAAATAAAGACACTGGCTAGGGTTGTGGGGTGGTAAAGATTTATACAGAGAAACATAATGACTTGGTAAACACACAGACAGGATGGGTTTTCCTGTACTTGAAATTGTCTGGTTTAGTCTTTTATCAAAAGAAAGAATCATGTTTCATTTTCTTTCCCCTCTGATTATCATCATCATTATGAGCAAGATTAATCACATAAATCCTACTAGAGAGATATTACAGAGTAATTTATAAGACTGCAGGCTGTAAGATGATTTGTACTTCATCACATCTATAAACCAGAATATGTAAGGTGCAAGGACTATCTGTGGGGGAAGTATGTCAATGGGATTTGGAACTAACTTGTATCTTGACTGTTCTGTCCCATCTTATCTTGTCCAAGCAGTTGTCACTTCATTCTGATCTACAGAAAAAAATTTGTTTCAGATGTTTTCTTATGTGAATTCAGGGTATTAAAGCACACTAAACATTATGAATTCTTTGCAGACTGGAAAATTATCTTCATCTAATTTGTATCGAAGTTTGAAAGGCATAAAAAAATAAGATTTTGAAAGCAAATTAGGAGAAAAAAATACTGCTCTATTGAAGGCATCAGCTCATCTACCTCTTCTCTGCATAAGCTTTCAATGTAATTTCCACAGGTATCTGTCTATTATTACCATGTAATCACAATTAATAATCACTGGTTGGTCAGTGGGCATTAAGTCTCTCAGAACCCATGGAAGATAATCATACTTCCTATTCTTATCTATGGCATTTAATTATTATAGATACAGATATGCAAACACAAACCAAAAGGAATTATTCCTACGTAAAGCAAATAATTAAATCATTATGTAGGAAACTACATATTTCTTCCCAACATTGATAATTCTCAAAAGGTATTGTTCTAATTCCTACAATTAAAATCAGCAATCACTGTAACTCTTTCCACTAAACCTCTATGGTTTGCATAAAACACACTTACTAGAAATAGTTCTTATTTTATTCTTTGAGACCAGTGCAGTACAAAAACTGATTTTTGTTTCCATTTTAACTAAGGGCCTTCGAAACATAGGAGCCTTTGACATAAAATTCAGGATAAAAAAACCTGCATTTGAAATATATAGAGTGACAGTGTAAAATTGTACCCACTTGTAATTTCTGCAGCACTTTCAGTATTTTTCTGAAGTATTACAGTATTTTTTTTAATGAGGCTTCTAAATGCTCTTTTTCTCAGGTGATATTTTTGCCTACATAAAAATGCTCAAACAACTAGAATACAGTTATGCACAGAATTTCTCTCTTGTCTGCTTATATAAAACTATCACATGGAGAAGAAAAAATATAGTTAGTGATCATCACATTAGCCAAAAGAAACTGCTGTTATTGAGATACCAGTTAATGGTATCTCAATAAAGACGAGTGTATTTTTCGCATTCTGTCCCCCCAGAACATATCTGGTATTGATTGAAATTTTTCAGTTCTGATGCTTTAGTGGCTATTGCATATTCTAAATAGAATGATTGGGTTTAAATATCAAACTGAACATATTTCCTTTTTGAATTAGAAAAATTCTTAGGAAGCCACAAAACTATTGGAGCTGTTTAAAAAAGCCATAATTTTACTAGAACAATTCATTACTGAGACCACTTTTGCAAAGCAGTTTTATTTGCAGGGTTCTTTGCATTTTAGTGGAGCATACCTGTATTGAACTGTCTCCAGCCTTACCCCAGATATATATTTCTTAATGGACCAGCTAGAGAAATTGGGTAATTAAACAAAGACTTCTGAATCATTCAGTACTGAGAGCAACCTGTTCCAGGGCCTCACCACCCTCACAGTAAACAATTTCTTCCTTATATCTAACCTGAACTTCTCCTGTTTTGAGTTTGAACCCATCACCCCTCATCGTATCACTACAGTTCCAAATGAAGAGTCCCTCCCCAGCATCCTTGCAGGCCCCCCTCAGATACTGGAAGGCTGCTATGAGGTGTCCACACAGTCTTTTCTTCTCCAGGCTGAACAGCTCCGACTTTCTCAGCCTGTCTTCATACGGGAGGTGCTCCAGTCCTCTCATCATCCTCGTAGCCCTCCTCTGGACTTGCTCCAGCAGCTCCATGTCCTTTTTATGTTGAGGACACCAGAACTGTACACAATACTCCAAGTGAGGTCTCATGAGAGCAGAATAGAGGGGCAGGATCACCTCCTTCGACCAGCTGGTCATCATTTACTAATGATCTGATTATGGCAATAAGCAAGTAGTTATGGAAATTTTTGTAAGGAAATAATGTAGAAGTCAGACTGAAAAACAGTATGTCATATCATAGTAATTTTTCAGTTTACTCAGTAAAAGCTAGAATCAAACAAGTAGTTCAAACTGTAAAAATGCAGTCCTGAATGAACTACTGTAACTGCCAGTGGTGACTTCAGAGGATGACAAAGTCTCAAAAGGAGCACAGAAGATAAAAGTACTTTAATGGATTTTTAGACTTTCTAGAATTCTCACAAATTACTTTTTATTTCAAAGGAACAATGTGGTTGTTTTCAAAAATGAAAGGTTTCGGTGGCTTTGAATATTTGCAGAATATTTCAAAAAGGGGAAAGTTATTAGCCAGTCAATATTTTTCTTGAGGTTTTATTTCAACTCTTTCTTCCTACAAGGGAAACCAGGAATTTAGACACTCTGAAACAGTTACAGACAGAGTTCACCTATTTAGTCTGCCATCTTGGAGGATGGCTACACTCTACTGTACAAAAAACCCCCCCAAAACCTGGAGGTGCACCAAGATGAAGGACAGCCAAAAGCTCTATTAAGGATAAATTGTTACACATAAGGGTGTCCATTAGAAAAGACTGATATTCTGACAATTATTAGTATCTGCTCACCTTGTGGTTGTGGTGTCACATTAACTCCTAACGTAGTATTAAATGAAAAAAAAAAAATAATTGTTGTTTCTGTGCTATTCTTCTCATTAGAGCATGAATATCCATGGAAATACCACATGTCATCAAATATTTCTGTTCTTTTGCTTCTTCTTTCAGGCAGTACTTTTCATTATCATCCAGATGATTGGAAAGTTGTAATACGGATTTCATCTCAGTCTGATTGACTAAAACCCAGCTCATATGGCACTATTTCCTGGAGCCAGGATTTAATCAGAGTGACTTGATAAATGTCTACTTCAGAGTTTTTTCTCATGAGAAAAGTTTTGCACTGATTGCAAGACCATTTCATACATATTTGCACAACCAAATGAATTGTAGTGATTAGCAACACTTAATACCTGTTCAAGCAAGCATTTCAAAGGATGTTTTAATTTTCTAATTTTAAATCATTTATATTTGAATACTTAAGCCAGTAGCAAAGCATATTCACAATGAATATTTTTTGCCTCAGTTTAGAATACTGAACTATTTCAAGAGGTACTGTCTCTTGGGATTGAGATTGGTATCACCAGCTTTCTAATAAATATTCAACCATAAATACAAAGCATTTTCTCATACCTGCAGGGTCCCTGTTGTGGTGAATGTTTCATATAAGTATGGCTGAATGCACTGAAACTTTGTCATGTTGAATATTATCAGGGAATTCAGTTTACATTTGAACTATAACTTTTTCAATGCTTTTTTTCTAGATGCTTTGGTTCATTTATTCCATCAATTAGCAAATATAACATTTGACTATGTCAGTTTCAGTAATTTCAGTACATAAGGCAAATGCAAATCATGTTAAATACATCACAAAGACTGTAAACCCAGGACTTCATTATCTTTCTTCAACTAAATGGTGACTCCAAAAATAACCCATGGATAAGGCATATTTCATCAAAAACTAAAACCAAACTGGTATGAGTCAAACATAACACTCAATGACACTGGAATTAAACTAAACATTGGGGACAATTTACAGTGGCAGCAAATGAAACAAACTCTTAGACTTAAAAAAACTTCAAATATTTGTGTTCACCCACTAAATCATGAATAATCATAAAAAAATATTTACAATATTAAAAACTAAAACCTCACATGGTCTTATATACTATTTGTCACATCCCAGAATAGGTACCAATCTCTGAATGTTTATGTGTTTCGGGGTACTCTCAATCTATCTTTAAAAATATTTCTATTTTTTTTCAGTTCTGTTTTGCTGGATTCCAATGCTTCTATGGGCACAGGAATGTAGAAAACCTACCAAGTAAGTATCCTAAATCCGACACCATGGTGCCATTTTACTCCCTTTTCTTTGACAGCACTACATATTAGTGTTCCCAAGACAGCAGAAAAGGTCTGAACATGGTAAGACAAGAGGACATTTTTCCCTGAGTACTCAGGAGTGGTTGTATGTGACAAAACTGGATATTCTGAACTGCTTGTGTGTAACGTAAAGTTTTTTCAGTGAATTCCCAACATTGTCAATAATGTGGTACTAAAGCTGATTTTGCAGTAACCAGACCAGCAGCAGCAGAGTGGACGTCTCATTTACTGGTGGGTAATCACGGCAACACAGAGCTGACTCACAGTGAGGACTATGTAGAGCAATAGCGACAAAGCAGATGTCACAATCCTTGTCCACTGTTAGACAACTTCTGATTTGGATGGGTGCAGGTTATGGAAATGGTGTACCACATGACAGCAGTATGCAATTAGATCTGTGACTTGGGATCTTTCAGGAACAGGGGCCATGATGGGCATAAATATCACTGATTGCACATGGATAGTCCAAACATACCAAATAATTCTGTGTGCATAAGGCAGCTGAGCACTAGCAAGCATTCCTGTTCTCTGAAAATATCTTTTGGCTGGGAGGCAATACATGACATCATTATTTCTTTTTATTCTATGGAAAGATAGTCTTCACTTATTTTAGATCACAAGATAAGGTATTAACGTAATTGCTACCATAATACTTCTCTTTTTCCTTTTTATTAGTCACAAAACCTCATGGAAGCTGGTTAAAAATACTGTGGACATACAGGTTACATTAATTAAGTTGTTACTCATGTTTAATCACTCTCTACAAAGCAGAATGCATTAAAACTTTATTAATGAGTTAACTTTTCTGTTAGTAAAAGCTGAGTACAGTGTTGATGCAAGATGAGCTCCCATCCTTCATAACAGAACTACAGATCTCACTCTGTGTGCCTCTGATCTTCTTACGTGTATAGAGAACAGTGAAAAATTCATGCTGATTGGACAGGCAGGTAAAATTAGTATTTTTAATATGCATCCACGATGTAGGAAGTAGGAAAGGATGAATGCAGATCTGCATCTTGCATCCTTTCTTTCACCTACCTTACTGAATACCCTATGAAAGCAGCCCCAACCATTGATCTAAAGCCTCTCTGAAAGTTAGGCAACTTTGCTTTCAAAAATGGAGCAGAGCTCATTGTCTTCTTCCAAACTATAACAGGTCATGGTGGCATCTTCTTACATAGTGATTATACCAGTTAGGAAGAAGGTGACTCATACTCAGTTGCTTCCTTGGGCATGTAGGTCACAAACCTCAAACTTTCACCTCCTGGGAGATTATGATACAGAAACCACTGTGAGGTGTTCTGAATGCAAGACAGACACGCACAGTATCTTTTGTGAAAATTTTATCACTGTGAAACAAAGAAAAGAATTCTGCCTTCACTGAAGATAATCTTGAATAGGGAGAAAAGGGTGGGAGAAAAGGGCATGAGAAAGGCTGTCAGATGATCATACCACTTACTGGTCATGGCACTTGGAGGGGACAGGGGCAATTTAGCTTCTGGAATGATTTTTCACTTCAGTATGAAACCATGACTGCACATGGGGGCTGTCACTTACATTTGAAAGGAGCCCAGTCCTTTCAGTAAGCCTTCAGTGAGCTTTGTGGCTGCTTATCCACTAAGAAATTGACATGGGGTAGTTAAAGACAGGGACACATCACTCCTGACTCAGTGCAGTGTTGGCCTGAGCTAGCCATTCCATGTTCTGTGCCTGCCAGGATAGATTTAACTCATGAACAGAAGATGTCTGGGGTGTCTCTGGGGTGGAAAGAGTCCTGTTGTCTGCAAAGACATTTAAATTGCATTTTAATTTAACAGGTTAAGGTACACCATATGGAGCTTTACAAGAGAGCCTTCACTCTTCAATCACTTATAGATATTGATATTTTTGCACACTAAAATACACTAAGGAGAAACACTCCACCTTCTTGTGTAATCCTGGAGTGGGGAGAGACAAAATCTTATTATTTTTGTCTTGCAGGTATTTCAGTGAATTTAAATATAATGTGTGGCACCCAGCCTAAAGTATCTGGTTCTACCACAGAACAGCCACATTTCAATCCTATGTTCTCTACTGAGGAGGCTTTCCAGTAAAGTAAAAGTGTCAAAAAGCAAATAGGAAAAAACCCCAAAGTGTTTCCTGCCTGAGAGTAGGAAATCATTAATTCCTGCTATTGAATTGTATTGTATAAAGTTATGCAGGAGTTTGGTATCTGTGCCTCTGTTGCATGATCAGTTTTGGATCTTATTATCACTTGGGTAATCTTTACCACTTCTAGATTGTTTCCATTTCTTCTATCATAATAAATTATTAAAAATCCCCTCTGTGTCTTCATTAAATGGCTTCTATTCGAATTGCCTTCTATAGGTTAATGAGGGCTCTAAATATGCTTCAAATGGACCTAGAGTTCATAGGCTGTTGATTTATTATTTTCCCATGACAGAACACTGCACTAAAAGCTATTTCCTTTCATTTACCTGATGCACTATGTTCACAGTCATTATGCAAAATACAGCAATATGTACTCTCTGAAATTAGAAATATTTCTTCATTTCCAACTATGCATGAATGTGCACATGTATTAAGAACACTATGGGATTCATTTTGAAGGGCTTAGAATCACGATGTATAGTGGTGAAACAGTCTGAAATCCCATAAGCTATTATTTCCATTGGAGATAATGGCTTATGGCCATGAAAACTCTTGGGACAAAACTGACTATGGGAGTGAAATTTAAATTGTGTCACAATGGCATATGTTGCTCCTAGATGTCTACACATCTTCTGTATAGTAGACAAAAAGATTACCAAGCAACTCAACAATGAATAAAAAAGTCTGCCAAAGCTTCTCTCTGTTTTCATTGCTTAAAACAGAATCAATCAATAACATATTGTCACTTTTAAATATTTATATTATACTTTTTCTGAAAATAAGGTGTGTGCATCATTTCCCTCTGGATGTATGACACAATTAAGGAGCTGAGATTAAAAGAAAGAAAAGTGTACTGAAAACTTTGATAGTTTAATTACACTATGCCATGGTTTCAATAGACCTTTTCTAAATTTATCAGTCCACTCTTTACATTTTAGAGTTATTATTTGGATTTCAAATTATTAATCTTCCTTATCTTGATAAAATATCATATATAACTTCTAGAGCCACACATCTCCCTTTCTGAAATTCTTTTAGAAACTTTCCTATGTAAAAATGTAATATTTGTTTTCAGCAGTTTCAAGGTATTATGTAGAGTCCTTAATAAGACTTTTCATATCCCGTATGAGTGAGAGTTTATTTTTAATTGAATGTGTAACATTTAGCTCCAGTTCTATATTCTTATACCCTTTGAGTAACTAAAAGGACTACTGTTTTGACAAATTAAGGTCATTGAGAGGTTATTGACATAAAATGGAACTATTTTAAGTTTCTGTTACACATTTCAGGGCAATCAGTATGTCCTTGCATGTTTTAGTTATGTACTAAAGACTCTGAAATCATAGTTGCTGCTGTGTGTTGACAGTTGTCCTTAAGGGTTTTTTTTTATTTGGGGGGATGTGATTAGTTTTTTTAGAACCCACAGGTGTCCCAGGTTTAGTGATTACAGTACTTTAATCTGCAACATGAACTCCTTTATCTTTAGTAACTTATATGAACATTTTGGTACAAGTCATTAAAAATATATTTTTTGGTCTACCACTGAAGCAGAGGGTCTACATAGATGTATTTATTTTATGTGTTTGTATGTTAAATCACTAAAGAATTTAAGCTGAATGCTCTCTTTATGTCTGCATTTCAAGTAAGTTTCTCTGAGTGTGCTTTTTCTCTCATACTCAGTGAAAAGAAGCCCAAATTTAGCAGAATAGCATAATCCTGGACAGGCTACCTAGAGGTCTACATTGTAATAACAGCATATAAGGCTTGAGATTTGCAAGCTGTGAGTTGTACTGAGGCAGAAGGATCTCCCTGTACGCGGAGTTTCCATCTCCTACTCTTTTTCCTCTTTGCTTCATAATTTTCTTCTGAATTACCCTCTGTTCTTGAAAGAGTCACCCAATCCCTCTGTGCCAAGTAACCTTATTTTATTCCAGATCTCTCTTCTTTTCACTGATGTCCTTACCTCAGTAAGTATGGCATGGGCTTAAGTATTCTGTACATCATAGCTAGAAACATTTTCTTTGCCAGAATTCAGCATATACGCCTCTCACTGCTGCTAACTAAAAATAAAAATTCAGAAAATGAAAAGAATATTCTAGATAAAAAAAAAATAAAAATAGGAGGACATGTATCAAGGAAAACAGGAAATTGTTAAGTGTACGTCTGTAAAATATATCAATATGTTGAGGCTAATTAAACTAAACTATAGATGGAAAATAAAATTAGTAAGTGCAAAAGAGTATTATTTCATCTATAGTGTGATATCTGGAGTTGAAGCGAACTTGGAAATAATACATGAAATTGTTGTAATGTCATACGCCTTTCCTCACTTAGGCCTACCAAAAGATGGTTGGGGACCCAAGTGCTACAAAAAGAGTGTCTACTTGCTTTCTTAACTTTTATACTGTAAAGAGCTTATCAATAACAAATAAAATACAGACAAAAGTTTGCGGAATAAAAGTACTTTAGAATCTTATATCTGATATATATTACACTTAATAATAATCTGTTATTTATTATTTTTTATGTTGTCATTCCAGAAATACAGCAACAATTTCAAATCCCTTTTATAACCCATACAGTAGCAATAGTTACGTGAACAATATTTTGCAAGAACTTAAAAAACAGTTTTACATTCAGTGCTGGATTTGTTTTAGTCAGACATGAAATATTTACATATTCTCAATTACATTCAGACAGTTTGCAGAGCAAAATGTTGTTGTTTATTCTTGACTGTTATTAACTCGAAGTTTCTTGAGAAATAAATTGTAGGTGAAATATATCAACCTTCTTAATCCTAGTCTCATTAGCACATGAAAATTTCAAGAAGTCACCCTTTTTGTTCCTAGTGCTTTTGCATGGCAAATCCCCACAGTAAGAAATCACTATGTTTGGGACAACCTGTTAAGATTATCTAATCTCTTCTCATTAAATTGTGCTGTCATTTTTAAAGATGGCATTTTGTGCTGATGAAATTACTGACCAGATGTCATGCAGAGTGCAAAACTCCCAAAAAACATTGCAATAGATAAGTAATAGTAGCTTTTCTATTAAAAATAATTAATAAGATTCCTGCATGTTGAGAAGGAAATGGTGAACATATAAAAGAACAACAGAAAAAAATAGTTAAATCATGCGCTGTTTGTCTGATCTGTAACTTTGTTGAAAGAAAGTCAAGGACAAAAAGGTGTACTTGGTGTAGTAAAAACATTAATTTAAAACCAGTTACACTTAGATTGTGGGTTGGGAGGGTTTTTTGTTTTGTTTTGGAGGGGGTTGTTTTATTTTTTTGTGCATGTTTGTTGGGGTTTTTTTTGTTGTTTGTTTTTTTTTCTTTTTTTGGTTTTGGTATTATTTGTCTGTTTGTTTTTTGACAAAACTACCTTTTGTTTTTGTTTTTCATTTTTTTCACCTAGTTCTAGGGAATTGGTGCACCAGTAGTTATAATGTTGTGTGTCAAGGCAATTGTTGAATCATCTGTGTGCAACAGAACAAACTAATTTTGGTATGGCTGTATTCAACACAGTTAAGAGCAAGCTGTATTTCATATGCAAAGTTCTATCTTTCCTCTAAGAGCTTGGTTGGGGCTGACAGGCAAGATGCTTAAAGAACAGTAGTGAGAAAAGCCTATTTTGCTGGCAAGATTTGAGATAATATTTTCAAGCAGCAGCTCTGCTACTCTTTGTTCAAGTGCATTCTTTGTTTATGATGGGTTAGCAGAGAAGTAGTAGGAAACTGTGCAGTATTTCCTTTTCGTTAAACATTTACTTTATGCAGTATTCTTTTCCCTTCCCTGCAACTTATCTCTCTCTGATGAAGATGATGGGTCAGAACATGCATGTTCACTGCATAGGACATCTGTAACTACACCATGTCTCCCAGAACAACAAAGAAAAAAAAGATTGAAAAAACTCCAAACCTGAATAGTGCATAAGGAACTAGGCGCAGGTAGAAAACAATTTGCACTAATGAAATTTTGCCCTTAAATTGGAGTTACAGGTAGATGTCTCCACTCATTGTGCATTCAGAGCCTGTGTCTAATAGTGCCACTTTGTACCTGTGGTCTGATTCCATCTTCAATGTCTAACAAACACACTCATTTACAATCTAAATTATTGTTCAAGGTCCCTTTCACTTAAGAGTATTACTGTTTCTTTTCTGTGAGAAGTCTTGA
Organism: Nestor notabilis; assembly: GCF_000696875.1. Lineage (NCBI taxonomy): Eukaryota > Metazoa > Chordata > Aves > Psittaciformes > Psittacidae > Nestor > Nestor notabilis. The sequence continues at coordinate 11,003 of NW_009933417.1, forward strand.
TAGGACTTTCTGATAGACTTTGTGTGAGCCCTTCTTCTTGCTTATATATAAGATCACCTTCTGAGTATTTGAACCTGTTGCTCTGCTTTTTCAGTAGTCTTCCACTGAAACTGCCAAAATGTTTCTTTTAGATTAGCTGTGGTTTACTCTGGTACCCAGATTCACATACTACAGCTGGAGACCCTTGGAAGTAAAGAATAACCCTATAGCCCACTTTGTATGTTGAGTTTCAGTCTGTCTTCATTAATTTTACTTTTTTTTTTTTTCTTTTTCCCAGAAAAAAATGTGAATGGTTTGGACCTTCACAGACAGCAGCAAGGACTAATATGTGTTACACAGAGAGGCTAATTAGAGTGGAAAGCTGCCAAAAAGACATCCACTTAACAGCATTCTTAGCTGTGCTAACTTTGGAGAGGCAGTGTATTTGGGAATTTTTTTACAGCAGAACCAGCCTGCATAATATGTATAACGGCTTCCTGTTTGTCTGAATTTTCTGTTTGCTAAATATATATTCCCCAAATTGTTCTGATTGTGTTCCAAATTTGTATCTCTCATCTGCGTGTGTTTCTAGTAAAATCCTAAAATGCACATACTACCTCGTCATACTCCTTTTCACTTTGGCCAGAAAACCAGATACTAGCTATGTAGCAAATGACCCCTGGAAACAGTGTTATACTACAGAAGAAACACACATTTTGGACCATAGCCAAAAGTGTACCAAAAAGAATTTAATTGAAAGAGTACTTGTCAAGCAGATTAAAAAATTTCTAGGGTTCATGTAGATTCTTCAGCCAGGACTTTTTCATCCCACATAATTTGAGAAATTGTTTAGATTCCAATAACTGTGTTTAGTCAGCATGTCCTTCACTGAGGCAGGTTTTGTTAAGTTGTGTAAATATGGACATAAATGAAGATTTTTCTCATGGTGGCTCAGTGATTTTGTCATCCCTATGCATTTGAGTCCATTTGCTCTTCATTAATAACTTCTGGTTTCATTACTTCTTCTTTAGTAATACAGCGATTTATAACAGTTCTTTGTGAAACTGTCAGAGCAAAGATAGCTGCCTACAGAACTGATGTGACCCATAGTTTTTCTAACTACAATGATATGGAAATACGTTTCTTCTAAAGTTCATTTCAGTTCTAATTTCTCTCCCTGACTTTGCCAAAATTGCTTGGAACACTCTACAAAGATTCATTAGCCCCTGCATTACATATATAATTTGTTGACATTTTTTCCAACGTCACTAGAGCTATCTGCTAACAGTCTATACAGTGTTACTAGCCTCAAGCAGAATCTTATCTGATTGTTGCTAATCTATTTTGTGTTTTGCTGAGAAGGAGATTCTAAAGATTTTAATTATTTGGATTCATACTTAGGTATCACACTTTTGTCTGCTCCAAATTGGTTACAGATAATGATACAGCTCCTGGAACTACCGATTTGTTGTAATCCACTGACAAAACTCTTTCTTCCTGCCCAACTACCTGGGCACCTGTAGGACAATTTGCTTCTGGTAATATTCCCTGCATTTTGCCATTCTGAGAAATATTTATGCTATCTAAAGAACTATGTGTTTGTCACACATTTCAAAATTTCTGTATTTTTCCCTCATGTTGGGGCTTTTGGATCTTCTGTTACACTGAGGACCTTGTTTATGAGCAAGGGAAGTCCACCTTATGTATAAATCCACCATATATAGAAAAATTAAACCAAGAATTTATTGTTGGCGTAATGGAAATCTTAACAGTCTACTTCAGGAATCAGTAGTCTAGATCTAATTATTACAGGGAAACACACAATAATAATGAAGATAGAATATTTATGTACAGAAAAGGTTGCAATAATATCAATAATACAATTAAAATTCTAATGCAACACATTGTTTCCCTTTTCTTGGCATTATGCTCACCCTTTCACTTCTATGGGTAGGAAGCCCAATGGTTTCATGCTGATGATGCTTCTGGAGTGGGTATATAATAAGTCAGCATCTGCAGTCCTCTGTCAGGAGGAATATGATGTTCTTGTTAATGGTTTTTCTTTTATGCCCCCCCTTTCCACTTTGGGTTATTTAAATATGCGTTTGCTAGCATTCAAACACACTACTTTGTTCAATTGTCCACAGTTCCAGGTTACACTCAAATTTACCATACAATGAAATACGATCAGTTTTTTCATGTTATGCTAGAATGCTTTGGTCAAAACAGGTTATATTTTAGCAGCTTTAATTCTAGTAAGCCTTGACGATGATCAGGATTTTTTAAGATACAAAATTGGAAAGAAATCTCATGCAGAATTTGTAATTTCATTTCTTCCAAAAAGCCCATGCTTGTCCTGCAAGCCAAAAGCTTTAGATCTCCGTAGCATAATAAGAATGTCGTTGCTTACTTGGTTTTGCAAGAATTTAATCCTTTTGTAGTGTGTAAATAGGAATGAAGTGCTGAAATATCCAGAAGAACCATTTCAAGCTGTTGCATTACTAACATGAACTCACTACCACAGAAATGTCACTCTTCTAGAATTTAACTTTAAATATTAGAAATTATAGTCTGCTCTGTGAAAGCAAGAACTGCTTTTTAAAGATTATTATTTTATATAGTTAACATAAGTAAATGACAAACAAAACTAAAGACCAGTAAAATGATTGATACTGTTCCAAGCATGTATTTGAACTTTTCCCTGCCACTTACTGTTTTCTTACAAAATTGTACAGAAGTTCTTTGAAAAGCATTTTGATTGCTAGGGATCTTACATGAATACTCAGAAAATATTCGGTTTGTTTCACTTAATGTCAGTGAAAAACTTAATTTTTTTTTCTTTTTAATAAAAAAATCCTAAGGCCTGATTTGGACTCTTGTCAGTCCTTACTCAATAATTGATATGATTTCTTCACCATAGCTACCAAGATAATTTTCCTCTTTGCCTGACATATTAATGCCTCATATTTTAGTCTCTGCTTACTTGCTTGTTTTCCCACTGCAACCTTGTAGCTTGGTGAGTATGGCATTACCATTATTTGTAACAGGCCACAGGCTTGTGCCAAGTTAGCACCACAGACATCAAGCCTGCTTGGACCTCCCTGGAGACTGTTTTAATTTGTAATACCAGTTATCTAATGACCTATTGTCTATTCTGGTTTAGCTTTCACTTAGTTTGGTACAATTTTGCACCTATTGTTATGTATAATATAGCTAATACAACAAAACATGTTACTGGCTAGAATGAACTATCTATGGCACTAGCATAAAATGCAATGCAGAGGACTGCATGTGTGGGAAGATAAAAGATGCCTTGAAAGAACATGCACAGGATGATAGTAGAGGCCACAGGGCTATAAAACTGATCATAAAATTACCACAGCCTTGGGACCTGAGAAAAATCAGTGTTAGGAGTAACTAGGAGAAAATAAGAACAAGTAACTAACATACGTAAAATGCATCTTGTATAGCAACTTCAGACATGATGCAGATTTGCAGGAAAAGGAGGAAAGGACAAAGTGTAAGGCATGCTAGAAATCATATCAAAGTTGTGCCAAGGAAATCCTAGAGTCAGGACAGAGACATAGTAAACATTCCCAGTGAAGGACTTGGATGCTGAAGACATGCTGTAAACCTTCCTGCTCATTCTGGAGGTGTTGACTTTAGGATCCAGGAGGGCAGTGGAAGGCTGAACATACCACCAGAGAAAGGAATATGTGCTAGAAAGTTTGTATATAATTTGAGCTAATAATAATTCTTCTATTAGACTGGTGAGATCTTAATTAGAGTAACAGTAAATTATTGATTTTGCATATATGCTGTGGTCCCCTTGTCTTTAATAAGATTTGAATTGTAAGAAACAAATGAGAACTCAAGCAACCTTATCTGGGATTTATATGCAATGACCTGGTAATACCCTTTAATGCAGTATTTTTACCCTTCTTCACTCCATCTTTCCCT
>NW_009933417.1:14972-16922 GCF_000696875.1 Nestor notabilis
TCTCTTGTTGTCCTGTGTTGTCTTATAACTGTCATTCTACCAGCTTATCACATACACCCACTTTTCAGATTTTAGCTTGGACTGTGAAACTCCTAATGCATACTCCTTCCCTTAAAATCCTCCCTTACAAGCCACAGAAGATACAAAAGAACTAATAGTGAGTCGGTAAGCAGTGGGACACTCTGATCTTCCGGTTTTGTTTTTTTTAATTGCAAATAAATCAGTTAAAAATGTACTTTTTATGCCCTTCTAACTTTTGAATGCCTGTCAATTAGTTAAAGAAAGGATACTATGTTTATCAACAGATTCCTGTCAAAATCTGCCTATCGTGGTTTAAGCCCAGGTGATAACTGGGAACCATGCAGCCGCTTACTCACTCCCCCACCTTTTCCTTCCCTCGCTTCCTGAGGGATGAGGAGGAAAATCAAAAGAATGTAACTCCCATGGCTTGAGATAAGAGCAGTCCAGTAACTAAGGTATAATACAAACCACTGCTGCTACCACCAATAATAATAATGATAAGGGAAATAACTAGGGGAGAGGATACAAAGGTTCACCACCCACCAACCAATACCCAGCCTGACCCGGCCTTCCGGGTGACTACCCCCAGTTTCTATACCGGGCATGACATGCTGTGGTATGGAATACCTCTTTGGCCAGTTTGGGTCAGGTGTCCTGTCTCTGCTTCCTCCAGGCTTCCCCTCCTCCCTGTCAGAGCATGAGACTGAGAAAGTCCCTGGTCAGAGTAAACATTCCTTAGCAACAACTAAAAACGTTGTCATTATCAGCATTGTTCCCAGGCTGAAAGTCAAAACCACAGCAGTGCCCCAGCTCCTAAGAAGGAGAAAAAATGACTGCTGTAGCTGAACTCAGGACAGTATCAAGCCCTTATTTCATACCATTCACGTCATGCTCAGATCCCACATTTTTCAATATGCCATCACATTTGTCTCAGATATATATATATATACACACACACACCCACACACACAAAGAGAGAAATATCATTCATTAGTCCATGGACCAATCCCTATAAAGCTGCTGAACTCATCCAGTCCATGATGTCAGGCTCCATCTCTTGTAACAGTCTCTCAGGGCAGGAGGGACGGTGTGCCGTGTTGGGTTGTTGCCTGCTAATGGCACCGCCAAATTCGTCTGGTTACTGCTGAGCTCATCTGGTTTCATAAAAATTCATTCTTTGCTGGGGGTGATGATTGGAGGGAAGTCAGGTTCAGTTGCTGGTGACTTGAAGATATCTAGCTGGTGGGCTGTAAAAGTGTTATATAGCAGGCAACAGCATACAGTTGAGTTCGTTGGCTGTTTTCCCCAAAATTCAATACTCCTGAGGTACACATCGGACTTGCCCATCTTCCCACATTACCCACCAACTAGATCCAGGTCCCTGAGCAAAAGCAACCCCATGAGTGGGTTTGCCTTTACCTGAAGCAGGAATAACCCAGACTGTCTTCCCCAACAAATTCTTTATGTGCACCACAGGGACTTTATCCCCCTCTACAGTACGTAAAAGTTCTGACAGGGCTGGGCCAGCCCTATTGGCAGATCCCCTCGTGTTGACCAACCAGGTGGCTTTTGGTAAGTCTGTAATCCAGTTTTTGAAAGTCCCAGCACCCATTGCTCTCAGCGTAGTTTTTAACAGCCCATTGTAGTGTTCGATTTTCCCAGAGGCTGATGCATGGTAGGGGATGTGATATACCCAGTTCTCCTGGGTTCAGCTACAGCAGTCATTTTTTCACCCTCTTAGGAGCTGGTTTTGACTTTCAGCCTGTGGTTTTCACTTTCAGCCTGGGAACAACGCTGATAATACCGATGTTTTTAGTTGTTGCTAAGGAATGTTTACTCTGACCAGGGACTTTCTCAGTCTCATGCTCTGACAGGGAGGAGGGGAAGCCTGGAGGAAGCAGAGACAGGACACCTGACCCAAACTGGCCA
>NW_009933417.1:17240-17452 GCF_000696875.1 Nestor notabilis
GGAGCGAGCGGCTGCACGGTTCCGAGTTGCGGGCTGGGCTTAAACCACGACAGTTTCTTGTGGTGCTCAACATGGGGCTCAAACCCATGACCCTGAGATTGAGAGTCTCATGCTCTACCAGGGAGGAGGGAAGCCCAGCATGCAACTAGGAACCATGCACTCATTTGCTCGCTCCCCGCCATTTTTCCTCCCCCCACTCCCAGAGGGATGGG
>NW_009933418.1:0-408 GCF_000696875.1 Nestor notabilis
CCCTGTGGGTGCCCTTAAGGTGTCCATGGAGTCCTTAAGGTCCCCTTATGATGCTCTTATGGTCCTTTATGGTCCCTTATGATGCCCTCATGGTCCCTTATGAAGTTCTCATGGTTCCTTATGAAGTTCTTATGGTCCCTTATGGTCCCTTATGAAGTTCTTAAGGTCCCTTATGAAGTTCTTATGGTCCCTCATGGTCCCTTTTGAAGTTCTTATGGTCCCTTATGGTCCCTTAAGATCGGTTCCTTATGGTCCCTTATGAAGTTCTTACGGTCCCTTGTGATGCCCTTATGGTCCTACATGGCCCCTGAAGGTTCCTCCCTGTCTCCCACTGCAGCCTCAGCGACCTCCCCGTCGGTGTTCCCCTTGGTGTCCAGCAGCACCCCCACCATGGCCGGCTGCCTGGTG
>NW_009933418.1:456-1987 GCF_000696875.1 Nestor notabilis
AACAAGTGACTGCCTGGTGGCCGGCTACATCCCAGAGCCCGCCTCAGTGACCTGGAGCACGGGGGGGTCCTCTCCACCCATCCCACCGCGGACCTACCCCTCCACCAGGGGCCATGCGGGGCTCTACATGCTGGGCAGCGCCGTAGGGGTCCCTGCGGGGCTGCAGGAGGCCACTTGCACCGTGGAGCATCCGGCCACCAGCTTCAAGCGCAGCGTCGTGGTCCATGGTGGGTGAAACTGGGTCAAACTGGGTCAAACTGGGATTGGAGATGGGTCGGGCTGGGTTAAGGTGGGATAAACTGAGTTTAAACTCTTCTTCCTCCTCCTCTACCTTCTCCTCCCTCTCCTTCTTGTCCTTGTCCTCCTCCATCTCCTTCTCCTTCATCTTCTCCTCCATGTTCTCCTCCTTCTTGTCCTTGTCCTTGTCCTTGTCCCATCTTCGTCTCTTCTCCTTCTCCTTCTCTTCTTCCTCCTTCATCTTCTCCTCTATGTTCTCCTCTATGTTCTCCTTCTCCTTTTTGTCCTTGTCCTCCTCCATCTCTATCTCCTTCTCTTCTTCTCCTTCTCTTCTTCTTCTTCTCTTCTCCTTCTCTTCTCCTCCTCCTTCTCCTTCTCTTCTCTTCTTCCTCCTTTATCTTCTCCTCCATGTTCTCCTTCTCATCCTTCTTCTCCTTCTCTTCTCCTTCTCTTCTCTTCTTCCTCCTTTATCTTCTCCTCCATGTTCTCCTTCTCATCCTTCTTCTCCTTCTCTTCTCCTTCTCTTCTCCTCCTTCTCTTCTCCTTCTCCATCTCCATCTCCTTCTCTTCTCCTTCACCTTCTCTTCTTCTCTTCTTCATCCTTCATCTTCTTCTCCATGTTCTCCTCCTTCTTGTCCTTGTCTTTTTCCTCCTCCATCTCCATCTTCTTCTCTTCTCCTCCTTCTTCTCCTTCTCCTTCTCCTCCTTCTTCTCCGTCTCCTTCTCTTCTCCTCCTCCTTCTCCATCTCCTTCTCTTCTTCCTCCTTTATCTTCTCCTCCATGTTCACCTTCTCCTCTTCTTCTCCTCCTTCTTCTCCTTCTCCTTCTCTTCTCCTCCTCCTTCTCCATCTCCTTCTCTTCTCCTCCTTCTCCTTCTCTTCTCTTCTCTTCTCTTCTCTTCTCTTCTCTTCTCTTCTCTTCTCTTCTCTTCTCTTCTCTTCTCTTCTCTTCTCTTCTCTTCTCTTCTCTTCTCTTCTCTTCTCTTCTCTTCTCTTCTCTTCTCTTCTCTTCTCTTCTCTTCTCTTCTCTTCTCTTCTCTTCTCTTCTCTTCTCTTCTCTTCTCTTCTCTTCTCTTCTCTTCTCTTCTCTTCTCTTCTCTTCTCTTCTCTTCTCTTCTCTTCTCTTCTTCGTCCTCCTTCGTCTTCTCCATCTCCTCCTCCCTCTCCTCCTCCTCCTCCTCCATCCCCTCCACGTCCATGCCCGCAGTGACCTGCTCGACCCCCTCCCGCCCCCCCCAAGTCGAGCTCCTCCACTCCTGCTCCATGTCCTCCATCCACCTCCTCTGCTTGGCCAC
>NW_009933419.1:0-618 GCF_000696875.1 Nestor notabilis
TGCTGCCAATGAGTGGGCATATGATGATGGTACACTCTGTATAATTTTCCGCCACATGGGTCATGTCCATTCAACCTCATCTGGATCTATGGACGTATCCCCGGCATCCGGCCTACAATAGGTCATCTCTAGAATGGTTGATTTCCTCAGGGACTGGATGTCTTTCCTGATCGTTCTCCAGTTGGTTGAGCGATTCGTAACATCGTCCTTGTACGGAAATCTTTCCTTCACAGCTGCCAAGAGCCGCCTCCAAAGGCTGAGGGCTTGCTTCTCTTTTGCAATCGCTTTGTCAATTTCTCCTTCCTTAGCAAGTGATCCCAGCTGATTCGCTTCCTTACCTTCTAGTTCATGACCATCGGCCCCATTGTCCCAGCATCGGAGCAGCCAGGTGGTGATGTGCTCCCCTGGAAGACGGGTGAAATCTCTTCGCATATTCCGCAGCTTGATCGAGGTCTGTGGTCGGGAAGTCACCTCTTTTTCTTCTTCTTCCTCTTCCTCTTTCTCTGATTCACTTACTAGTACCTCTTCTGCTGTTTTGCTTTTCCCCCTGCTTACAGGGGCAACCGATAGTGTCAAGAATTGGCCATTTGGTTTAGCTGTAGTGTCTATCACTATGAC
>NW_009933419.1:717-1265 GCF_000696875.1 Nestor notabilis
GTGTGTGGTCGTTTGCTGGCGAGGTTGGATTAACTGCTGTACTTGCTGCTGGATTGTAGCTGCGGTGCTTGAAGTAGGTGCATTGTCCGATGCTGTCGAGGTTTGAGTATCTGCTGTACTTATTGCTGAAGTTGGTGTAGCTGCAGTGTTTGGAGCAGCTGCATTGTCCGCTGCTGTTGGGCTTTGAGTAGCTGCTGTACTTATCACTGGGGTTGGTGTGGCTGCTGTGCTTGGCGTTGGAGTAGCTGCATTGTCTGCTGTGATCAAGGGTTGCTGTGCTTATCACTGGGGTTGGTGTAGCTGCTATGCTTGGAGTAGCTGCATTGTCTGTTGTTTTTCCCTTATGCATTGTCTGTTGATTTGCCATTAGATTTAGAGACATCTTTTTCACTTTGAAGGTGCTGGATAGTATTGAGCAGGGCTCTGTAGGCATAGGCGAAGCCCCAGCACATTGCCATGATTTGTCCCTCTCTGGTATAACCAGGACGACAGCACACCTTGTTCAAGTGGTTGACTTGTTTTTCCAGATTTTGCACTTGTTCAGTGGT
>NW_009933420.1:0-366 GCF_000696875.1 Nestor notabilis
GGGTTTAGAGTAATTTGATGGGGTGTTAGGAGTCTGGACAGGTTTAGAGTGGTTTGATTGGGGTTTTAAGGGGGTTGGGGGGATGATTTTGGGCATCTGATTGGGGTTGGAGTGGTCTAATTGGGTCTTTAGAGGATCTGGAGTGTTTTAGAGTGGTTTGATGGCAGCTCTAGGGGGTCTGGGGGATGATTTTGGGGACTCAGGGTGTCTAGAGGTGTCTGACGGGGCTTTAGAGTGGTCTGGGGGATAATTATCACGGTCTAGGGGGGTTTAGAATTGTCTGATGGGGACTGTAGTGGGTTTGGAGAACTATTTTGGGTTTCTGGTGTGGTTTAGAGTGGTCTGGTTGGGGCTTTAGGGCCTCTG
>NW_009933420.1:730-1264 GCF_000696875.1 Nestor notabilis
TATTTAGTTGGATGGGTGGGCTGGGGGGTCCCAAACTCTTGGGAACCGTTTGTGGGGGATTTGGGACGGGTGTGGTGAGACAAGGAAGTACAAAATGAAATGTAATCCTTTGTAAATAAGAAAATTCAGTTTCAAGTAACTTTAATCTTGGTGGCTTTGTACATAACAACAAAATGTTCCAAACCTAAAAAAGCCTAACCAAAAGAACATAATAAGGATCCTTATATAAGATAAATCGTTGTAGCTGACAGTTTTAGAACCTTATGACCTTCATACAAAATTTATTGCAACCAAAACAGGACTGTAGCTAAAGAGTATCTGAATCTACAGGTGTTCAGGAGGTGCTGTAAGGAAGTTAACTGATAAGTAGAAGGATAAGGAGAAATCACTCGCTTATGTCAGTGCTGTTACCAAACTAACGAAGCTGGTGTAAGCAATTTATCTACTGCGCATGCTCCAAAGACTTCCAGAACAAGAGTTCAAGGGACGGCCAAGTGATGAAAATTGTTGGAAGAAGTAAAACGACCACCAAAG
>NW_009933421.1:0-404 GCF_000696875.1 Nestor notabilis
TTTATTTGCAACATACCTATAGAAGCCTTTCTGGTTATTTTTAATGTCCCTTGCCAAATTTAATTCTAACTGGTCCTTAGCTTTCTGAACCTGGTCCGTGGCTTCCCAGACAACATTCCTGTAATCTCCCCAGGCTGCCTGTCCTCACTTCTACCTTCTGTAAGCTTCTTTTTTCCCCTCTAAGTTTCCTCAGCAGTTCCTTATCCATCCATGGAGGTCTCCTGGACCTCCTGACGCACTTCCTTCTAGCCAGGACACAACACTCCTGAGCCTGTAGCAGGTGATCCTTGAATATCAATCAACAGTCTTGGCCCCCCCTGCCCTCTAGGACTATATCCCATGGAACCTTACTAAGCAGGTTCCTGAAGAGGCCAAAGTCTGCTCTCTTGAAGTCCAGGGCAGTG
>NW_009933421.1:1023-1378 GCF_000696875.1 Nestor notabilis
GTTGCCCATACTACAGGTATTTGTATAGAGACATCTGAGCCGGACTCCGAATGATGCCGACTCAGTGGTTGGAGCAGCTGAAGTATCTCAGCATCGCTTCAAGCACTTGTTATGGGTGCTGGCGACTGACCAGGAGTGTTGGGATGGATCCATGTCCCCCTCCCCCAACACACCTAGGTTAAAGCTTTCTTGACCAGCCTGGCAAGTCTCCTACCAAAACAGCTCTTCATCAGACCAGTTCCACCAGTCTCCATTAGACCTAGCCTCCCAAATTGGGTCCCATGTTCTAAATACTGTTCTATTTATTAACCTGCCAAATCTGCTTAGCTTTAAGGTCCTCCCCTTTACCCTGGAG
>NW_009933422.1:0-21876 GCF_000696875.1 Nestor notabilis
TGGCGGGCTGCGGGCCTCCCCCGAGGGGTGCTGTGAGGGCACAAACAGCGCGGTTCCAGCTCTGCCGTGCCCCTTTGCCGGCGAGGTGGCGCTTCCATGCGGGGCAGGGGTGCCGGTTTTGGGAGCAGTACCTGGGCGGGAAGGGTGCTGCCGGCGATGCGGCTTGCAGCGGGTGTTGCCGTGCACGCAGTGAAAGCGGCCGCTTGGGCTCACGTGTTTTCTGTGCTGTGATTGCCATAAATGAGCTGAAGCCTCGTCAGGAGGTCCACTGCCTTGGAGTGCAATAGCTGCGCTTGGAGGGGGTGAAGGTAAAGGGGTATGTGTATTGACATCTACAGCCACTGTGCTCGGGCACAAGTGAAGTGTTCAGTTTGGGTATAAACTGGTTCATTCTGGTTGCAGGGGTGGAAAAAGTAGGAGTAGGACTGGTTTAGGGTTTTTTGTTTTTTCTTTTTTCTTTTAGGCTTGTATTTTTTTCTTCCTTCACTGCACTGAAGAGATGCTACTGTTTAGTTTTTTGATGTGTTGGAAAAAAGCATATGTATGATAATAAGGTGGCTCCCCTACTCCCTAGATCTACAGTGTCCTTATAAACCAAGGGTGTCTTGTCCCTGAAAAATCAGGCCCTAGGATCCCCTTGGTTTTGTTGCTTCTATAGAGCTGGAATAGGGAATGTCAATTGGGCAGGCTGGTGGGATAAGACGGAAGCTGTTTGAGTTCCACTGCGTTCTTGGAAATACTGTTATTTCTGCCCTGGAACATATTATTCTGTGTTCTACAACAAGCACGAATGATGATTTATATATAGATCTGTTTGTTTATGTTGTTCCCTGTGTAGCCAAACAACTGTTTGCATTGTGAAATGGATTGCTTCATTTTACATCAGCTTATCGCTGCTGACCCAGGAGTGCAGCCACAGCTGAAGTTAGTGTTCTTGGGCAGAGTACTGCTGGAGAGATTACATTGGTACTGTAAACTCCTGGTTGCTGGCCTTTCGGTTTGCTTGTGTGTGGTCCTCTTGCAGACATGAGATGTAGTGAAGGGGTGGGGGGGAGAAGGGGCTGTGGATATGTGCTGTGCTGAGGGGCAGGTTTGTGCCATTAAAGCAGCTACTCTGTTTGTGCTTAGATGGGACTTTTCAGTGTGGGGGAATTTAAATTGCTGCATGCTGGTAATGCCAGGGCAAAATGACCTGACTTGAAGTTTATTAAATACCTGACTGAAGCAAGATCAAGTGAGAAAAGAGTGATGATCATGGTGAAATCTGTGTTTTTGCTTAGGAGCTAATTGAGAAAGACAGGATTTCCCCTGGCCCTGATGAAGTTTCATTCCTCTACCCTTCTTTTCGTTGGCCATCGTGTCTCATCATCCTCTTGTGCAATCTGTGTATTCTAAGGGGGAGAAACCATCTGTGATTGAAATAGTAGTAAAATGACGGATGTTTCAATCTGATAAAACTACTCTGAATGTGCTATGCTTTAGATAAAATGAAGGGTTGATTTCCCCTCCTTTCTAAATCACCCTTATTCCTATCCTGGGAGCTGCTAGATCAGATCACGTGTTTATCATCTGCAAACAGTTATTGTATATTTGGGTGACATGGTTTAGTGCCAGGTGTCCCTGCCCATGGCAGGGGAGTTGGAACTAGATGATCTTGAGGTCCTTTCCAACCCAAACCATTCTATGATTCTATGATTTTTTTGCCCTTGAAGCACAGTGGAATAAGTTACCTTCACTTAAAACCTGGACTTCGCGTATTTCAGTATTTTAAGGCAATGATTTCTGTAATTATAATAAAAAAGCAACCTATGTAGTTGCTTAACTGCTTTTATTTCTAACTTTTTTTCAGTACTACATTCCAAGTCTTTGTCACATTTTCTGTGGGTTTTTTTATAACTTCTTACAACTTTCCTTTCAGTTAAGCCAACGGACAAGGCTGCTGTCTTAACCATGAGTTTTGGCTGCAGTGCCACTCTGGGGGTATGAATGGCTTCAGTGTATCTGCTGTATTTACAAGAATGCTCTCATAGGCTGGCAGAAGACTGTTGTTTGCCCTCCCAGTGCTGATTCAGGGTAAAATAGCAACTCTGATCGTCCCACAGCTTGGTCTGTGGACATAGACCCTTTCCCTGCTAGAGACCTGATTGTAGCAGGGGAATTGGAACTTGTTATATTTACCACCATGTTTCCTGTGGAGTAGTATTAATAGTTGGGCAGTTGAGTTAGTAGTTTATGGTTTGATTAGGAGATTTGCTTTTAAGTGTATTCCTATTTCTGTCTTGAGTTACAAAAAAGGAAATGGAAATCAATAAAAACCCTACCACTCAGTTTGAATGATTTAGCAGTTCTGCTGTGTCTAACTTAGATCAGCTGTTATTTTTGTAAGACAAGATCCTTTTCTATTTTGCTTTGCAGAAATGAGCTCGTAATATTAATCTTCCCATGACCTTTTGAAGGAGATCAGACAAAAGGATCATAATGATAATTTCTATTTTTCACTTCTCATAGCTGGGAGGAGCTGTTGAAAATACACTTGTTCGTTTGGCTGCCTGCTGCAAAGTGATGGGAATGATTTTTCTATTTCATAATCAGATCAGAAGTGCTTACAGTTCTGTCTGTGCAGGCAGTGAATACTGGAGCTGGCAGTGCTAGTACGAAATGGGTTTTCAAAGAGCTTGATTGTTTGCTGATGGTGCCATTTATGGTGGTGACACCATCGGTGTTCTTTCTTGGAGGCTGAAGGAAAATGAGGAACAGAGAAAGTGTACCAATGTGTCTGGTAGTTTTATTTACTGTGAAGAAAAAAATTGTCATCGGATGATTCTAGTCTTCGAAAGACGATGTTATTTCCCTCTTATAGCAGCATTTTCATCTTTTCATTCAAAGAGTAGCAAGTGAGTGGTGGCTGTTGCATTACAATGCTTTGCTGTTATCCTCCAGGTATCCCTACAGCAGTTTACAACTACATCCTATTTGTTTAATAGAAATGACTTATGATTGAAGAAATGGACTAAAGTTTATTTAGTATAAGCTTTTCTACTGTATGGTAGCCAAAGGATCATCTGAAATACTTGCAAGTGAAGGTGAGTCTTGCCAGGTTTTATGGAAAATAACAGATGCTAACTTAAAAGTTTCCGGCATATTTTTTTTTACTATATACAGATGCTCAACTTGGTTTGCACTGGTTACTGCTTTGCTTGTGAGCAGCAAGGTTCCAAAGCTTTGGATCTTTATACACTTGCACTTGGAAATTTTACCGTCTGTTTTGTTTCTGAAGTATTGGGGTTATTTCCTGTTATCGTAAAACTCCACTCAGAACTACAATCTGTGAAAGCTATCACTGTGGTTCTTGGAAAAAGTTCCAGCTGGCCTGCCTTCATCCCAGCTCCAGCCTCTAGTAAATAGGTCATATGCAGCATAAGAATTGGGTAATACCTGCGACTGTTGTACACAACCAATCTTTGTGGAGGACTCCTATATTAAAGCTAGTGAGGAATATGAAGATGAACTTAGGAAAATATATTAAGGCAACAATATTTTATTGGCCCACCATAATCTGTTACATGATCAGCTTCTGCCTATGCTTATTATCTCTGCTATTGCTGTTTACCAGACATTCTGCTTCATTTTTATTGCCAGTGAGGATCCATACAGAGGAGACCATGCGTGGATTTCTTCATCTTGCAGATGTTAATCTCCTTTATGTATAGTTATATATATATATTAAACATATTTTATATATAATATTTTGTAGTTTATATATTTCATATACAAAATATCTCTTTACACTTGAATTTCTCTATAAACAATGTCTGTTAGGCAGCAGATGCAGCAGAACTGTCAAAAGTGATCGCGGACTGTCCCAGCCATACTGGCTTTTGCGAAGCACTTGTTATTATGACTTCTGATGTCTGTCTTTCCTCAGCACATTGCCCTTGAGCATCCTTTCCAGGTTTGGGTATGCTGATAATGAGGCTTTAATTTTGTCAAGCAGTGCAGACTCTGAGGAGCCTCCTGCTGTTGCAGGTAGTTTGTATTGACAAGTTCTGGCAGACTTGTGCAGCCTGTTCCTGGTAGGGTGGCAGAAGTGGCAAGGAAGCCAGGTTATCACTGATCATAGTCACAGGATGGTTTGGGTTAGAAAAGATCTTCAAAGATCATCTAGTCCAACTCCCCTGCCATGCATGGGCAAGGACATCTTTCAGTAGATCAGGTTGCTCAAAGCCCCATCCGACTTGACCTTGAACACTTCCAATGGTGTGGGGGTGGGAATAGATGATCTTTAAAGGTCCTCTTCCAAACCATTCTGGTGAATTCCCAACTGTTTTCAGGCAGGGCTGCTTGCCTACAGTGACTACGCAGCATGGCTGCATAAGGGTGGTGTGGGTGAGCAGAACCCACTCCCTGCCCAAATACCTCTGCTGGGGTTTTAGACAATGTTTGTGTCCTCTTAGGAGGAAAATGCATGTTGTTTAACTCTGATTTTCTTTCTGTTGCTACTTAAAGAAACAGTTTTCCCTTCATCACTCTATACCCGTATTAAGAAATACATCCATCCAGATGGAATGAGGGCAATGCTCTGTGACTTGTGTGGTCAGGCTTATGTCTTCAGTGCAGTCTTGTAACAGTGCAAATTCAAGCTACCAGCAGTCAGGGTATATATATTTTTAGCTTGTTTTTCTGAGGAAACAGATTACGTGCAGCTTTCTGTGAACATCTGCCTTTTGCTCTTGCTGTTAGTAACTTTTAAAACTCTTGACCAATTCCAGTTGCATTTGTGAGTGGGCTAGAAGCTTATTCCAATAAACCTGCAAGTTTTCTGGCAGTAGGCAGCCTAGGCAGATGGAAAGATGCCTGCTGAAGGAGAGATTGCAGTCTGAACTTTTCCTACAACTTTGACACGCATTCCTAGGAAACTGGATTTTACTGGCTGAATTGCTTACAAATCAGCTTATATTGTGTTCTTATTTTTTGACCCTCTTTCAAATTAGACTGTTACTTCCTCTTTGGCTATTTTTGTAAAAAAATTTGAATATGTAGGAAGCGCAAGTGTTTAGTCTTCAGCCTTAAATAGCTTTTAATGCTGCAGAAAGTGCATGATGAGAAAGGAAAGGCTCATTGGATTTTTAAATGTTATATTCTAATACTGTTCTTTATATAGTATTTGAATGTTCTGCTTATGTGAATTTCCTTTTGTTAAAATAATTATTTAAACTCCCCCCCCTTTATTTTGTTTTCTAATAGCAATTCTTTAGACTCCCAGAAACTTTCAGAGTTCTTGTAGTTGTCTTGTACAAAGGTTGTTCCCCAAATGGAGCATATGACTTCATAGGGCATAAACTGAAGCAGTTCTGCCTTACTTTCATATTTCTCCTCTGTATTTGTTTTACATAAGTATACACTGTGTGACCCTTTCAATTAGCTGATCACTTTTGCACACTGATACCTGTTGAATGCATCTGATAGTCTTCTGTTTGTTTCTTCATGCTGATTTGATAATATTGTTCTATCATCTTTCTTCATGTTTAATATATATCTTGTCATGCATTTGGAGGCTAGAGGAAAAAATACCTACACCTACTTTAGATTAATTATGCATTACTTTTGCCTTTCATGTGTACTGTCCATTCTTTCTTTTGTGGAAAAAATGCTGACTGCATGTATACATTGAAGATACGTGTAAGATGTGTTAGATTTTTAGAGAGGTGGTTCATAATTAAATAAAAAAAAGCAAAACAAAACCCAAACCTCCCCATTTTAAAGCTTTCATTTTTTTTTCCTGATGCTCTTTGTACTGCTGATATACATTGACATCTTGGATTTTTGAAAGGTTCGCAGTTGACATTTCTCTCTACTTTTAAATTACTAGGTTATGCTTGTGTCAATTACTGTTTGCCAGTTGTGTGTAGCAAAGATACAGTGACAACATCCACTAGGTTTCACTAACTGTAGCTGGAAAGCTGGAAGGGTAGGACAACCATGGTCATGGCTGTAGAAGGCATGTGCCAGCTCTGAGTAGCTATTGGTACTATTGGTACCTGTTGCATCTTGGGGTTTGATTTCAGCTGATCCTCAGGACCAGCTGGGCTCTGGCTTGCTCTTAAGACTGAGCTGAGGTCATAGCCTTTGTGCCTTGGGTAAGCTGAAGTTGCAGCAGTCCAGGCAATTCTTCCTGTTAATCACTGAGAGATGAAATCTGTAAAGGCAGTGAAGCACGACATGGTGGTGAACTTTGTAGTTGCCACACATGTTGATGCCAATCAGTTCCTAAGGGTGCAGTGTGTGTTATCTCATTTGCAGCTCTGGAGGCAGTTAAAGCCTTAAGTTCATGAATTTTCTTCCATTCATACACATCTGCAGAGTATAAGCTTCTTCTCAAGGCTCCAAGCTGGTTTGTTTATCTTGTGATGTGACAGTCCTCAGCCCTGGGAAAGGTTGTGTTAGGAGCATTTGTACTGTACGAGGCTTGCGGTAACCTCTGTTGCAGACCCTGGCACCTGTCCATGCTGTTGTTGGCTCAGTATGTCGGTTCAGTTGTGCCTTGTACTTTGCATCTGTGTTGCTCTGAGAGTGCCATCTCCTCAGTGTGAGTTAATCCTTCTCTCCACTGCAGTTTCTCACCTCTGCTGCTTGCCTGAGCAAAAGCTGCTGGACCTTGGCTCGCATCACATCGCTGCCCTCATTGTGCATCAGCTGTGGTGGTGTTCAGAATAGGTAACTTTTCATAGTTATGTCCTTTCTTCTATGATGTCATGGCCCACTGGAGCAGCAGCATCAACCACATTGTGTGGATTTGTGTCTGCAAATTCTCAAGTCTTTTACCAGTGACTGTTAATGAAGGTGAAACATATAGTTCTTGATTGTTTTACTGTCCCCTTTGCATCAGCAAAGAGACATTAGGACTGTGATACCCCACTTCTCTCACCTGTTGTTTCAGGTTGACATTGCCTTTGGGGAAAAAAAAAATCTCACTTCAGAGGGAGCAGCAATGTAGTTCTAACTTCAGTTCATGTTAGATACTGAGCTTAAAATCAAGTTATGCAAATCCTTAAGCAACTCGTAAATCCAAAGAGTGTGATAGACTTTTTAGCAAACTGTCAGTTGGAGCTAAATATTTTCACCAGTCACTTCACATTTCCATTAGCTCCTTAAACAGCTGAAGATCACAGATTTGAATGAAATATAATGTTTATGGCTGTATTCCCCACCTTTCAATTTAGACTACTGCTATGGAACTTTATTATAGTGACATTATAGTAAATGTGTTTTCAGGGGCTGCTTTTCCTTGGGAAAATCACCCTTTTGTTTTCTCTTGTCTGAAAGGTCTGCATGTTTTTTTTGGGGTTTCTTTGTTATGGTTGTGTTTTCTTTTCCTTCACAGTTCTACTGTATCAGTCTCCAGGCCTCTCCTTGTTACTTTCATTAGTAAGAATTGCTGCTTTTGGATGGAATGATACAACATGGCTGCCAATATAGGGAAGAGTCAAACCATCGTGTCCCCTCATTGTGCTAATAATAGCAATGTACCATTTTTCTGGCAGGCAGCACTGCTGCTAGTGGCAACTTCAGGAGGGATCGCTGGAAGGGCAGTAGGGTCTTTCAGGATCTTGGGTTTTTCCTCTCACCTTAGTATCTTTTCTCATACAGCCTCATTTCTCACCCCTTGAGACTGAAACATTTTTCATTGAAATAACTGTGTATTTCTCTCTGTGATGTCAACTAATTTGGATCTTGAACTGTGGAAGAAGGATGAAGATGGTGCTATTTTTTTTTGGAAGACAACAAAACCCCCTCACAATCTGCCGGCCCCCCCCCCAAAAAAAAAAAAAAAAAAAAAACAAAAAACCAAACAAAATCGCCCCAAAACCCCAAACAAACAAAAACCAGTCTTTGTGCTACCTTGGACAGAGTGTTACTGAAATTACAACTTGGAGAGTGACAGGGTAAAACAGTCCAGGGAAAGGCACATCAGAATGTCCTATCAAAGTTATCTCAACTAACTTGAAAATCCACTTGTCTTCTCAATACCAAAGGGACTTTCATGTCACCCTGTTTCATGTTTTCCTGAACATGGGTGACGCGGGAATTGGCCAGCCCTTCTGATTATTGAGGTTTTGAAGAATTCATAGTATCTGCAGTTTGATATGAAAGAGAAGAAATTATTGTGTTTTGGGTTTTTTTTGTTTGTTTTTTTGTTTTTTTTTTTTTTTAATAAAAGGGAAAAAAATCTTTGTGGTCAAAAAATTTAAGGGAAGTAGTCTTAAATGAAAGACTATAGAAATCTGTCACATTATGATAATGTCTAGATCTTTTCTAGTTTAGAGACATCTGATAAATGCTTTATGGACTTTGGCTTTTGTTTCTTTAATGTTTTTTTTTAAGCTGAGAAGTTGTTAACTGGGGGGGGGGGTGTGCCTAAAGCAAACAAAGAAAATGACCTTTAAGTAAAGTACAACTTTATTGCTTCAGAAACAGCAACAGGAGCCCTATCTTTACCCTGTGTAACTGCCTGCATTACGGCAAGGCCCGTGTAAAACTGCTACCAAGTAAAAAAGACCGATTCCTTCACCCAGGCTGCTCACATTCTGGGAGGGGAAAACCAGCACAGAGTAAGGCGGGATGGGGGGGAGGGTACTGTTTGTCTGGGGGACTGGGGCAGCTTAAAGAACATACTGATAACTACATGAAGCTAGAAGTGAACAGCCTGCTTCCAAACAGGTATTTGGAGATGATGATTGGGAAGACAGGAGTTGTCTGTGCTTTTGAAAGCTGCTGAAAGGCTGTAGGAGGATCTAGCCATCAGCAAGTAGGTCTTTGAAGAAACGTGTGGCAAATGCTTTTTATGGAAGCTGTAGACCTGAGTTTGTGTTTTGTGTTGGCCAGTCTTTGTCTGCTGTCCAAATGTTCCAGTGCTTGAGTGGGAGAAAATCAGAGGTTCCTCACTGAGATCCCTCTCACACGTTCATCAGAGCTTCGATTATTTGGATACAGTGAAAATATGTGGAACTCGGTACTTGAAAATGGTAAATGCTGTAACATGACAATAAGAAATAATTTGAAAGACTTGTGTTTGTATTTGGTATAGACATCTTATTTTTGAATACATACATCAGATATAAGCACATATTGCTTTGGTGCATTCATAAAATCTCAGGAGGGCTTCATGATAACGGTATCTTCTGTGTCGCATCTTTATATGGTTACAGAGCCTAAGTGCCGAATTGACTTTCTCTTTAATTGAGGTGGTTCCTGCCATTTAGAACCAATGTATACCTACAGCGATGGGAAATCTGCAGGGATCAGAAAAAAATTTCTCATCTGCCTGAGAACTTTTTTCTGAATATACAATTCTCTAAAACAACTATTACTTTTTGTAATAATAGAGAAAACCCTCCAGTTTCATTTTTTTCCCTTCCTACGCAACGGTGATTCAGTACACTGAAACAAGGAAATTACGATATTTTGAAATAGG
Source organism: Nestor notabilis (assembly GCF_000696875.1). Lineage (NCBI taxonomy): Eukaryota > Metazoa > Chordata > Aves > Psittaciformes > Psittacidae > Nestor > Nestor notabilis. Next base: position 9,473 of record NW_009933422.1, read on the forward strand.
GATGCTTTGTATAAATTATTTCCAAAAATACTTGCTGCTTTTGAATGTTGACATTTCTTATGATTTTAACAATAGAGTAATATAATGGATCTGCAAAGAAAACAAGATATGAGTTCCTCAGAAAAGGATAATGTAAATATAGTGGTTTTCCTGTAATGCAGTATGCTTTGGCAGATGTCATCTATTCTGGTGAAGTACCACATATGAAAAACATGCAAATGCAAAGAGAGTGACTTCAGGGCCGTTTGTCCCAAAACGAACCAGAGCATTGGGCATCTGATGGTACATCTTAAAAGTGTATGAACTCTTACTGTTAGTTAGACTTGGTTTGTCTGTAACTGAGTGAGCAGTACTGTATGATGGGAAAGATGTGAGTTGTTTCAGAACCTTCTTAGAGGATTGTCTAGTGTTAGCCATGGAGGCAGCCATGCTGAATGGGGGCCTTTGACTACTGTGGTGTTATGAGTTACAGCATTGCATGCCATGATATAAATAAATACACAGAGAAGGGGCTGCGTACCCTCCATCCAGAACTGTATTTTTTCTTCCAGACAATTCTTGTTCTGATCATTCCCATCTTTTACATGCTGTCCCTGTATTCTGTGTGTGTTGGGGAGTGTTGGTTGGCTGACTTGGTTTTGAAGCTACATTGGAAACTTGAGGCAGAAAACTGAAGATAACTCACATATTTTAATGCCCTTCTCTATGAAAGGACCATAGTCCTCTCTTAACACATACAGCATCTTTAGTAAATGTGCTGATACAACACAAGATGTGGGAAGACCATTGGCAGTCACGATACAGCTCTAATCCAACAGGCATAATGAGAGTACTCCCACAAACACTGCGGAATATAGGGAGTGTATGCTTTGGGATAGTGCCATTATATCAATTTCTTTCTGCCTCCTATTTTGCTTTTTTTTTTTTTTTTTTTTTTTTGGGGCTGTGTAGCTCACTGCCAGTCAGCAGTGATCAAACCATTGCCAAATCTGTCTGTCTGTCTATAGACTATACAAAATGCAGTTGTAACTTGGCCATCCTGTCTACCTGTGTAGCATGTTCTTTGGACATCTTGTGGCCTGAAAGGACTTGCCTGTGTGTTTCTCTTCGCCTGGTGAGTCTCTTGTGTGCTCAAGTTTCAAGGGCAACTGTAAGCCCTCTGGGGCTGCAGGAATGTGAATCTAGGGCATTTAAAATTAAAATTTCCGTAATAAAGAGAGAAAATCTGAATAAACGAAACAACAACAACAAAAAAAAAAACCACCCAAAACAAAAAAAAAAAACACCAGAAAAAAACACAACCACCAAAACAAACAAAACCCACAAAAACCCAACAAAATGAAATCTACCACCTTTTCTCCAGTAAAATACTTTGTGTTTCAAAGTATCTGATATGAGCAGCAACTTCTCTGGTCCCTTTGTGATTGACTAGCTAAATGAGGTCAGATTAAATCTGTGTGGAATTCTAGGTCATGCTGAACCTGCCATTGAACTCCTGTTTAATTTCTCTAGTACCTCAAGTAAGCAATAGCTTAAAATATTTGCAAATGGAGAAATGGATTTATGTTCTTATACATGTCTGAGGAATGGATAGAAATTTTCCAAAATTCCCAGTTATACTGCTTGGCACTTCCATCCATATCACGGTCAAATTATTTTAATATTTCTCCTTAAATATATGGAAAAAGCATTTTTTCCCCTATGTAGTATTAAGACTATTCAAAGTAGTGTGATATGCCTACATCTCCCATTTATAAGAATCGTGCAATATTTTGTCAACTTTACTGTGTTTGAAGATCATCTGGAAGAATTACAAAACCTTCTCCAGTAAGATAAACATGAAATGCTGATTTCATTATGTTAACAGTAGGTTTTAAATGTTTGTTCTTCATTGGAGGGAAAAATAAATAGAGCGAAGATGTTTTCCATTCCAACTTTTTAATGAGCAGTGTGTGTGCATGGGGAGCTTAATTGTGTGTGCTTTTCTATTGCAGTATTATAGTAAACCTGGTAGTTAAACCCAAGTTAAGACTACCTCTTCTTACAAATCCAAAATGACAAGGCTTCTTCTGCAAGTGCATCCAGGAATTGGTAGAGTAGTAGTAGCTGTCAGGTTCAAAGCAAAGCTAGTAATTCAATCTTCTGGCCTATCATATATGTCTCTGTTTTCAGCACACAGTATCTCATGTATTAGTGTGAGTAGATCTATTAAAATACCTTTTATCACTATGCTTTGAGCCTTTCTATTTTCATGAAATCATATAGCTGCTTTCTGTAAAAAGCCTTTAAAGAGCTTCCCACATCTGATCCGATATAAAGCAACTTACTGTGATGAACCAGCCAGATAAATAACTCTTCAGCTGTGGTAGCCTAAATAACACTTGCCAAGAGAAAATGGTGTGGGATATATAAGCCATAGGGGAGGACTGTGGCAGGTGGATAGCCTCGGACTCTGCTCCAGGGAGTCCATGGGAATTTCACTTCCTGGCTTGAATGGCAGCAGAGTTAGGCTGACAATGAACAGAAAAGAACTTTACCCCAAGCTCGTATTGTGCCTCTCTCTTTGCTAAATTGTACACTCAAGTTCTGCTTAAGTGTTTCAGGATGTAACCTCCCTGGCACATGGATCACAGGGCTTTGATTTGCTTGTGGCACATAAATACCTTGCACAGCAGAATTTCCCTTTGAGTGCATTGTGTCTGTGGCTGCTGTGAAAGCTGTCATTGCTGAGGGATTTCATCTTTCACCCTGCAGTTCTTCCCCTTTCTGTAGAGGTGATGGTGTAAGACTGTATGAAACGCAGCCCCCTGACAAGGATAAGGAGGCTGGTGTGGACATGATTTATTTGAATAATCACATGTTGTCACCACCATAAGTAAAGGTGAGAATCCAAAGCTGACATTCTTTCTTGTGCATACAACCTGTCAAACTTCATCCTTGTTCCTATGTGTCCTTTAGCTTTTGTCCTTGGACCCTGTGGCTGGCTGGCTGTGAGCTGCATCATCAGCTCTGACAGGATGAAGCAGAGGGAGATGAGTTTCACGGCCGTTCATGCCTCCTAGCTACTCTTGGCTGACACAAAAAGCAGATGAACCATGGGCTGTCACACAAATATAGAGCAGATCCCACAGCCTTTCTTTCAGCATCTGTCACTGGTGCTGTGCTAAGCCTGACACAGGTTTGCTAATTCTGCCTGTAAGCTTGTGGCTCTGTATAATAGAGCTTTATTGTTGGGAAAATGATTACAGCACATCAGCAAAAGCATGCCAGGTGAATGGAGCAGCAGCTGACTGCGACATACAAACAAGTAGATGCCAGTGGGAAATAAACTGGGAATCAGGATGCTCCAGAACTGGGCCTGGGCAAGACACCATTTAGCAGGTTCATTTTTAAGACAGAAGCTTAAAACAAAAGAAGCCGATTATGCTGTTTACCAGTCTGTCATTCCCAGATTTTAATAAGTAAGCAGTTACAGAGAATTCCTTTCTTTTTGATGAGTAAAACTGAAGGTAGGTGCACAGGGTGTGGCTGAATGCGGACATATTTCTCAGTGACAAGTTTTCTGGACATCCCTAGTATGGGAGACTTTTTCCATTCTGGCAAGCAGCAACCCTGAATAAATATTAGGGATCAGGCTGGATACAGAACTTTAAGTTACAAGTGCGCTGTTGCAGGGAGAAGAGAGGGGGCTAATTTAATCCTTTGCTGGTGGGATTTATAAAAGAAACATCTTGCACAGCATTAATGGCAGTAATAATCAAATTCTAGTTTTCATGCCTTTTAGAAGGTCTTTTGAAAACCTGCAGGAGGTATAAAAAAAGAGTCACAGGAATTATTAGTGTTGAAAAATTCCTGGTTAGTGATTTAATGTGGAAAGGGTGGTGTGTGAGCAAACTTTTTTTCCTGCATTTGTTTTATTTATTATTATTGGATCCCTGTCCAGATAATTTTAGGACAGACTCAATGTCATCAAAAGACTCATGTCTAAAATAGGTTGAATGGATTCATCTTTCAGGTACTTCTCTGAGATAGATTGTTCTATTGGTGATGGAGGACAAAGTCACAAGCTGATTGCAAGTAGGCAGCTGGCTCTTAAACAATGGTAAAAAATGGTCAAGAGAAAACAGGCTGAGAAGATAATTAAAATTATTGAGAAGAAATTTCTTGGGTTTTGTTGTTTTTTTGTGTTTTTTTTTTTTTTTTTTACAGTAAAAAAAAAAAAAGTTAAAATAGCAAGGCAGCAGGAGAGATGACCATTGCTTATGCCCCTTTAGAAATACTTGTCAGACTTTCTCAGTTGAAGCCTGAGGAAAGGAGGAAGATCTTGAGTTCCTGGATATGCATTTTAGTTGTCTGACAGATCAGAAGGGAAAGACTGCATTTTATGTATATTATGTATGTTTATTCTACAGGACTTAAATGTACAGGTTCTTGTTGAATATAATGGTCAGCCTGCAGGCTGGCAGACTGTCAGGATGCTGGCTAATCAAGGAAGAGCCTCTGGGGAAAGCCTTGTGTGGGAGGGGAGATAAGAGGTTTGTCTGGCTCTCTGTGGAGCTTAACCTAGTATCTGGGTATCTCCAAGGAAATGTCAGAGAAGAGGATTGGAATTTTCAGTTGGGGTAAGGAGAGAGAGGCCTGGAATAAGAGGTCAGTCTGTGAGGTCCCTTTGTAGAGAGGATAACTGGATTTTTGAGGCTTGAAGAGATTGCCTAGGAGTAAACAGAAGGAGAGACAAATGCTGCTCATAAAGGCATTGTTTCCTCAGGATCCCTCCTGCATTGAAAGACGGAAGTGAGAGAGTACCTCATGAAGGCAGTGCTGGTGGAGCAGTTAGTGAAGTGCTCAATGAAGTACTGGCAAGGGCAAGATTTTAAGAGGAAGAAAGAGGTCTGGAGACGCCTGAGTCAGATGAAGCTGATGCAATAACCTCAAGTACTAGCCAGGACAAGTTTTGTGCTAAGGAAGAAGGGCTGGCAGAAGAGCTGGAAAACATCTGTGGCAGAGCTGTAGGAAAGGACTTTGCAGGCAGCTTAAGCACAAGCCATACCCCAACAGTATGAGAAGGGACTTAGCATCTTAGCTGCCTTCACAAGAAAGTGTCTTGTACTCTCTTTTACTTTCCATTTGTTTTATATTCCTCCTCCTCCCATTTGGAGAGGCATAACTGGAGCCATTGGTTGAAGGTCTAAATGAAAAGGTGAATGGCTGCAGCTCTTCAAACCAGTAAATTGCCCCTCTCACCATTAGAGGAAGTGGTGGATCTCTTGGTGTCCAGCCTAAGGCAGGCCATGTGCCCAGGCAATATTTGTTAGCCATGTGCAAGTCACTTGTCTTGCTTTCAGGGTACTTGGGAGATGTGTGGTAATTTGTGGTGTTCAGGTGAACAACCTGTTGCATCAATGATCCTTCTGATCCTAAGCACCAGAAAGATGTTTTCTTATTTTACAAGCAGATACACCATAATGAAAATAGATTTTGTTTGTTACTTTTTTCCCCCCTCCTAAAATGTCAAGAGAATGTGGGATGAGGGCAACAGCAACATTTTGTCAGATTTCCTGATTTTTCAAGCAGGTTTTGTGGCAGAGGCAAGTAGGAGGGTAAGGTTAAAGTGAACAGGATATGCAAGAGGTGAGGAAGGAACCTCTTTCTGGTGACAGAACTGTGGCTGAATAACTGATCAGTAGTTGAGAATGTTACATCATATGTATGTCTGAGCTTGTTCAAGTAAAGGTTGCCTGAGTAAGTACTGTTTTCTGTTGGGGTTTTTTGGTAGGTATTTTTTCCTTATTACATGTCTCTCTAAATGGAAATCAGAAAGTGGAGGATAAGAATATTTCAGTTATTAAATGCTAATTTTTAAAAATTCTAAAGGTTAAGGCATGCTTCAATAATTACAAGTATTTTTAAATAGCATGTTGTTTAAAACAAGATGAATAAGGAAGACCAGAACCTTGTGTGTTTGGCTAGAAACTAATCTCAAGCAGCATTTTTTAGATTTGGTAATGAAGGACAGGTATTTGTTAAAAATCTGCATACTCAGTTTAAGGATACAGGCTTTCTGAGTACTCACTGGAAAGGAAGTGAGCTGATGATTTCTCTCTCAGAAGTAACACTGTTGGATTAATCTGAAAATGGAAAATAGCTTGAAGTCGAAGTAGGACTCCTGCCAATTGCTGTGTTCTGAATTCAAAGAATCATAGAATTGTTTCAGTTGGAAAAGACCTTTAAGATCATAGAGTCCAACTGATTAACACTGCCAAACCATATTACACCACTAAACCATATCCCCAAGTTCCATGTCTACATCACCTCCGGGGATGGTGGCTTAATCATTTCCCTGGGCAGCCTGTTCCAATGACAACCCTTTCGGTGAAGAATTTTTTCCTAATATCCAATATAAACCTCTCCTGGTGCAACTTGAGGTCACTTCATCTTGTCCTATCGCTTGTTACTTGGGAGAAGATGCTAACACTCACCTCACTACAACCTCCTTTCAGGTAGCTGTAGAGAGTGATAAGGTCCCCCCTGACCTTCCTTTTCTCCAGACTAAACAACCCCAGGTCCCTCAGCCATTCCTTGTAAGACTTGTGCTCCAGACCTTCACCAGCTTTATTGCCCTTCACTGGACCTGCTCCAGCACCTCAATGTCTTTCTTGTAGCGCAGGGCCCAGAACCAAACACGGGATTCAAGGTGTAGCCTCACCGGTGCTGAGTACAGGGGGATGATCACTGCCCTGGCCCTGCTGGCCACACTATTGCTGGCCAGGATGCTGTTGGCCGCCTTGTCCCCCTGGGCACCAGCCGGCTTGGCTGTCAACCAACATCCCCAGGTCCTTTTCCGCCAAGCAGCTTTCCAGACACTCTTCCCCAAGCCTGTAGCATTGCGTGGGGTTGTTGTGGCCCAAGCGTAGGACCCAGCACTCAGCCTTGTTGAACCTCATGCAATTGCCCTTGGCTCATCAATCCAGCCTGTCCAGATCCATCTGCAGAGCCTTCAAGCAGATCAGCACTCCTGCTCAACTCGGTGCTGCCTGCAGAGTTACTGAGAGTGCACTTGATCCCCTCGTCCAGATCATTGGTTAAGATATTAAACAGAACTGGCCTCAGTACTGAGCCCTGGGGAGCACCACTTGTGACCAGCCACCAACTGGAGTTAACTCCATTCACCACCACTCTTTGGGCTCTGCCATTCAGCCATTTTTTTACGCAGTGAAGAGTGCACCAATCTAAGCCATAAGCAGCCAGGTTTTCCAGGAGAATGCTGTGGGAAACAACGGCGAAAGTTTTACTGACATCTAGACTGGTACCGTCTGCAGCCTTTCCCTCTTCCACTAAGGGAGTCACCTTGTCATAGAAGGAGAACAGGTTAATCAAGCAGGACGTGCCTTTCAGAAACCTGTGCTGACTGGACCTGATCACCGGCTTGTCTTGTACGTGCTGCATTATGGCACTCAAAATAATCTGCTTCATAACCTTCCCTGGCACCGAGATCAGACTGATAGGTCTGTACTTAGCCCTTGCTAACCTTCATTCAACTGCGATCTCCCCAGTTAGACAGGACTGTTGATAAATGATGGAAAGTGGCTCAGTGAGCACTTCTGACAGCTCCCTCAGTATCCTTGGGTGGATCCTACCTGGACCCATGGACTTGCATGCATCTAAGTGGTGTAGCAGGTTGCTAACCTTGGATTATGGGGGCTTCATTCTTCTCCCCCCACCACTGTCTTCCAGCTCAGGGGGCTAGGTACCCAGAGAACAACTGAGGCAGAGGTGTCATTGAGCACCTCAGCCTTTTACTCATCCTTTGTCACTGTTTCCCTCCCACTTCCAGTAAAGGATAGAGATTGTTCTTAGCTCTTTCTTTGTTCTTAATGTATTTATGGAAACATTTTTTATCATCCTTTATGGCAGTAGCCAGACTAATTTCTAGTTGGGCTTTGGCCCTTCTAATTTTCTTGGGTATTTTCAGGCTTGGAAATCCATTGCATTAAAAAAATAATAATAACTAAAAAACCCAGAAACAACCCAACACAAAACAACCAACCAAACAAAAACAGCAACCAAAAAAAGCCCCAAAACAAGCAAAAACCAAAAACCCTCAAAAAACTCTTGTGTAATAGGATTAATTTTCCCAAGCTGATAAATTCAAACTGAGCCGGTAAATGCAGAGAGTAGAAAGGGTTAAGAGGCAAATTTTGTCTGTCTTCACTAAGACCAGTTGTCACATCACACAAATTTAAAAGCTCATTGGCAGCATGGAGCTGTTAGTTCCGGTTTTAAACAGTCAATCTAAATAAAGTCTGACCCTTATTTTTTGTCTTTCAGGCTTGTCTAACACTACCTTGAGACAAATTCCTAGACTGGTTGGTGGTTTCTCATGGGATACCTGTGACTGACAAAGGAGAGATTGTTGTGGTAGGAGTTTGCCTTGACTGTCTTAACACTTGGCCTGGGCACAGACAGATGTAGTTTCCACTGCAACCACTTTTTTATAGGGCTCTTGTGCAAACAGGAGCTGTGGAGAAAAAAGAAAGTGTCTGAGAGATGGCTTTTATAGTCTGGAATTGCTGTTGTATTCCCCCATAAAAATCTAAACCACATAGCCCAAACTACTATGGAGGAGGGAATTTGTTGGAGTTTGCTTTTAATTATGGAGCTCTAGAATGAAAAGGATTGGTTCATTTACCAATTAAATGTAGGAAGAAACCTGGAATGTGCATTCCAGTTAACCTTCCAGTGAAGTCCAAGGCACAGAGAGAAAGACTTGTTTGGTTTTGTGCAGTTCAATTACTGTCTTCGAAGCACATTTTTATAGTACTACCTAAAATGGGTTCACAAGGCTCTTATTTTATATTTCTGTATAAAATAAATGTATAATATGTACCTTCATATCTTTATATAATATGTATCTTTATGTCTCTATAACAGAGCCTGTTTTGCTTTCATATATGGTTCTTGGTTTAATAGTATAATGTCCCACCATTTCAGTTTTAAACAGCAGTAAATTCATACTTCAGATAAGGGAGATAATAAAGTGATTTCCTTTTTTGAGATGGCTACATGTCTATATGCAGTCTATAGCAAATTGTTGATCTTTTTTAATAGATGCATTTTCAGTCAATCAAAAACAAGTAGCACATATTTATCTTCTTGTTTTTTAGAAGGCAGTGAAAGTGCTATTTAAATAATTATAATCTTACCAATTTTTCGATTTGTGGTTTGGAAAAGATCATTCTGTAGATATCACTAGAGCTGGAAATGCTGCGTTATGCTTACACTATAATACTTAGCTATATGCAGAAATAATGACATCTTTGGATTCTTCATTTTCTTCAGCTCATAGTTTCCTGTTGGTTGCTTTCCGTTTTCCCAAGCAATGCCACTTTTGCGTGCATGCTTCTGGAAATAGTATTGAAAACACTTACAGATTGGCATATTTTTTTTTCCTTTTTCCTTTCCACTGAAGCTCATGTTCTTGGCTTAATTATCTAAGTGTAATGATTTTGCTTGACTTTTCTTGATCACAGGAAAAACCTCTTGTGAAGAGAACATAATCATCTCCTCATTGGCTTGGCATTGAATTTCAGTATTGAGATTTTAATGTAAGAAGCTGTATGCTCAGCTTGAGTAACATGTCTTACTGTAAAGAAGTACCGTTTAATTGTAAAGCTTGTTGAAATATTTTTTCATCTGGGATTTTTTTATCTGCTCACTTTTCTAGCACAAGTGAAGAAAAAAATTTTTTTTTTTTTGGTCGCATCTTTTTTTGCTAGCAGAAATACAAAATGGGGGGGAAAAGGAAGAGAGTAAATTTAATACCAGAGTATCTAATATTGTTTTCCATATCTCTTGCTTAAAAAGCAAGCTTCAAAAACATTTACAGTTTTATTGCTTCCTATTAATTTTGACTAGTTGACTTGTCAAATGGGAAGGATTTCTTGTGTCCCTCACACTTTGAACTGCAGGTAGTATAATTCCCTTAATAAACTTTCAGCTTGCGAGTAATCAATATTTCTGCTCCCCCTACTTTTGGAAAGCTGTAATAGAAACACATACTGCATCTCTGACACTTAAGAACTTGAAGAAAGTTTCTATATAATAAATGGACAATGGCAGATTTATACATGTCTGTCCTTGTGGTCAGTGATGTCGTCTTTTTAGCTTAAATAATTTCTCCCCCATTGTGTGATGTACATTACCCTGCATCCTGTGCGTTAAGGGAGTGACCATATCTCTTACTGATCTCCATGTCCCTTAGCCTCCTTCCCTGAGATCAGCTCTCCATCCTTTTCCCTGAGAGTCCCAAGGCATTCAGACATTGTGGTCTACCTCTGCACCCATTCCCCACCATGTTCTTACCATCAGTGCAGCTTGTTCTCACCTCCCTGTTTGTTTAGTTTTCTGCTGAGGTGTTTCTGAAGATCCTGAAGCCTCTACAGGAACCATATCCATTTTCTGAAGCACAAGGGGAAAAGTGTGCATAAAGTACTCTGAGGACCTGTGTCCTGTCTCTTGGAAAAGTATCTGGAGCTTTCTTCAAGGTCATTCTTACCTTTTCTTGAAGTAGAAACCTCAGTTTAGTGTATTTGTTTTGGTAAATGTGAAACAACCGTGGACTTCTGTGGTCAATGTGAGAGCAGCTCTGACATACTGTGCACATAAATAGCTGAAATATGTCTTTTTTTTTTTTTTTTTTTTTTTCCCTTTGAATTTTTCTGCTGCCCACCAACTGTATTTCGCTGAAATGTCTCTAAAGGATTACTGCAATGGAGCATATCCTGGCAGAAGTCTGTATTGGAAAATATTTGTGGCATACGGATGATCATGAGGTATTTGTGTAACAAACAAGAACATACCATGCATAATTCAGACTGTTAATACAAAGCAGAGGAGTATTGCCCTCTGAATTTCCTCTTCTAGCAGACAAGAGCCTGCCACTTCTGTTAGTGTGATTGTGAATGTAGTGGCAGAACTCATTGATCTTTTCTAAGCATCTGGAGAAAAGCTTGTGTGTCTCGTCATCTTCAGAGATGCTTTCACAAACATAGCTTGCTCCTGCTCATTAGTAGGGAGAGAAGGGAGCAGATGGGCAAAATCAGAGTTTGCCAGTAAAAGGCAAAATTCTTCTCTAATGACCTAGTGTGGGCTTGAAATTATGGAGCTTTCTTATGGAGCTGTTCGTTTCTGTCTCATTGTTTATAACATTAAAATAGTTACAATGTTTCACTTCACTGTGGAAGGAAACAATCAAAATATTTTGGCTTTGCTTCAGATAAAGGTAGTGTTTTCTAAATAGCTGTCCGTAACCCTAATGACAGCTGAGACCTCTATAACTAAATCAGTGTAACATAATTTGGTGACAGTTGTGCTGTGTGGATGATCTATGACGATGACACATTTGTAAGCTGCATTATGATGATGATGTTATGCCTTTTAGCAGTAGCCAGAGGCACAGCTTGGCCCAGTCCACCATAAAGACTTGGCTAGCTGAAATGAAATATAGTAAAGATGTAAATAAAAACTGCCTACAACAGTCAAGTAGTGTTTTTTCAGCCTGTGACAAGAAGGAGGAGCTGCACTGCAGAGGTGACAAACTCATTCTGTGGTGACAGCCACAAGCAAAGTTTGGTTTTGGTTATAGCTCATGAAACAGGATGTGAAATTAAACCTATTTATTTGCTTTAGTCCACGAAAAAACGTCCCCCACTAGCAAATGTAGGTTTGAAGGTAGGAAATGCCTTTTTCTTTTTTTTTTTTTTTTTTTTTTGTTTTGTTTTGTATGTGTTTGTATATGTAAGCAAAGTGTTAAAAAGTAAGCTATGTTAGTTCACTCTACAGCCCTCTGCATTCCTTTGTTTTCCTCATGGTTAATATGTGAAGGGTCTGTGGCTTGATCAGAGCAACATGGAGTGGTTCTAAGCAGGCAAAGGCTTCTCAGTCTTCAAGGTTTTTAATTCTTTGTTCTGAATGTCTCGATATTACTACAGAGAAACTTAGCACCCCGTTGCAATAAGTAGCGGTGGGTTGTCTTTCAAATACTGAAGGGGGATTTATCTTTCTATTTGTTTGCTTTGTTGTTGTGAGTTTTTTTTTTTTTTTAAAAACACCAAAACCCGAATGGGAGTTATTTCTCCCCTTCTTTTGCAGTCTGTAGAACTGAAATCTAGCTGCAAATGTTTACTTTTTGAACAAGTTCTATGTATATGTGATACTGGTTTTCTCAAGTTTGTTCCAGTTTCTGTATGCCACTTTCCTGTTAAAAGGGGATTGCAAGAGTCAGTAAAGTTAGTTTTATTTTTTTAGGGGATAGGTTTTTTGGTTGTGTTTTTTGGGTGTTTTTTTTTTTTTTAAGTTTTGTGGCAACAGGGAAAAGCAGTAGCATTCCAGTACTTAAATGTTCT
>NW_009933422.1:21905-31992 GCF_000696875.1 Nestor notabilis
GAAAGAGGCACAAGTCAAGACACTTGTCTGCTGTTGTGTATTTTGACCTTCATAGAAAAGAGTTAGGCAACCACTGCATACCAGTGTTTGTAGCAATCATCTGTTCTGTGCAAAAGGGTCTGGTTGCTGTGTAACAAAGGCAGTTCCTGAGCTTTCACAAGCAAAACTTCCACTTTTTCTATTTCTTTTTGAATGCAGTTTACAGAAATTCATTACAGCAGTATTTGAGAAATTTTCTTGACCCTTCCTAGGTTCAGACGTTAGAGTGGAGCCTTGAATTTTATTTCTGATCAGTTTTCCATTTTCCTGTTAGTATATTGATTCCAATAGGGACTGATAGCTCTTTCTGTGTTTGCTGTCACCTCAGTGTTACTGAATCTTCCTCCCATCCCCAATAACTAGAAATTCAGCTCTTCCTTCTTTTTTGTTCAATTCTGGCTTGCTTTCTCCTTATCTGAATCAAGTTTCATTTTCCTATAAAATTTTCAGTTTGGCTTGAAATCATTTTGCAGGGTAAGAACTGCCAGTGAGAATGAAGCTGCCAAAGAGCTCTGCATCTCAAAGAGGGAACCTGTCAGCTTCATCCCTTTCCTTTGCCACCATGGGAAAAGGCTTATTAGTCAGTAGTCCTTTAATAACATATCTGCCGTAATTTCGAGGTGCTGTTTCCCATTTCTGTAAAGATTAGAGCCCAGGGCTGAGGGGGAAGCAGGTTGGTGGCTGGTCTGTCAAAGGCACAAGCTGAGCTGCACAAGCAAAGTAGTTTGCACAGAGGATGTGTAAGGAACTTCTCCAGGAACTTGGAGCCCTTTCAAACCTCACTGCTTGCTGTTGCAAGCACAACATGCGCTTTTCAACCACACTTTCTTTAACCAAAATGCGAAGCTAATCTCCCCAGAAGAAAACATTTCATTTCATATATTAGTAGAGAAAGCAGGTGTGAGTACAAACTGTCTGTGACACAGGATAATTATATTGCCTTATACACTACATACCCCTTTGATTTTTCCATCTGCTAAGTCTTTGACCACTGCTGGCACTGGTGTTATTTCAGGTCACTAGGAGTTACTGGTGCATCTTCCTCAACTGACTCAGATGATTCAAACCTTTGGTTAGAAGTTAAGCCAGTTTGTCACTCAGTATGAAAGTGTTATGCCTGAGTGCAAGAGACTGTATTGCTGGCCAGCTTCTGAGGAAAGAGGTCTCTGCTCAGCTGTCTGAATTATCACTCTAGTGCCATTTTTTGGTGACATTAACAGGTTCCTTTTATATTACTTTGTGAATATTTTTTTTCTTACTGATTTTTTTTTCTTACTGATTTTTTTTCTTGTCATCTTTATCAGGCATTTTTTACAAATGGTGAGTTACTTTTTGTTCATTTACTAACAACCACATAGTTTGAAGCCCCATGTAGTCAGCTTATGCTTTATATGTTTTTAAACCTCGTATTTGGATGTTTCCTGGTCTGCATGTCCTTCTCATTTTCACTGTTTTCTGTAGACTTTCATTAGTGGGGTTTGGTATTTTTGTTCTTTTAAAGTATGGATAGACTACAAATGTGTTGGTAGTTACTGACCTAGTTACGTTGTCAGTCGTATTCCCAATCTCCCTATTAACCCAGCTGCATGATTGCCGCTATTACACTTCAGAGGCTTAAAGTTTACATAGCATTGCCTTGGCTTACAGCTAGTGCTACAGTATGTCTAGTGTGGAAACCTTCCTAATCTCCATTTACAACAGATATGGTATGGATGAAAGAAACCCTGAATATCCCAATTTCTGTAGCATTGTGAGGACTTCCTACACTGGTCCTCTCTGGCCTTTCCAACCTAAATGAGTTCTGAAGCACACCAAGCACTTTTGTTCCAGTTACAATGCTCTTGCTCCCATTTGTGCTGACTAGTGTAAAGGAGATGCACTGCCCTTGTGTCTCCAATTTTTAAACAAGTGGATGTTCTAACTCTCTTGGGGAAGAACCCAGCAGTCAGCTACTGTGCTCCTCCCTCTTGTTTGTTTTTAAAGTAGCCCTGCTTTGCTCTTGAATCTATTTAATTGGTTTCCTGCTGGAAAGAAACTAAAGGGCTGCCATTGCCAATTAACTAGTGCAAAATACTGCATTAGTAGACAATGTAGGTTAACCAAGGATTTTGGAAAAGATATGTGGGATACCTTTGATGGTTAAACACTTGTTCTTTAGTGGGGGGTTCTTTTCATTAAATACAGAATAGAAATTAAGAAACTGCCAGGGTTCAGTTCCTTCATTCAGAAAGGTTTCTTCTTGTCTAGTTTTAATATTGACACACTATTTCATCCTAAAAGCATGTAGAGCTCTTAATTCCTAGCTCTTCCTAGCACTTACTGTCCTATGGAAAAAAAATCTAGACAACGACTTCAGGCCTGTGACACATCTTACTCATGTAATAAGCTATCTTCAGGAACATTAATAGCCATATTTTAAGTGAAATTTCTATTATTAGCCTCCTAGATTGCTAGGTGCAAAAAAGGCAACCAAGAGAGAGCAATCAGATTGAGTTTGTTACTAGGAATATCTAAAAACAAACCACAAAAGCTAATTTTAAGTAGTGGGTTGCGATCCATGTTGTTTAGTTTAGAACCTCTGGAACAATTCCTTTCCAAACATCGCTATTTTAAACTGACATGACTGTGGCTGTTCTTTCACGGTCTCCTTAATATAAAACACTATGGTGACCATTAAAGTAAATAGGAAAAAGTAACTTACCAAAAAAAGTGCTAATTTCTCAGTACAGTGGATTCCCTTTAAATAGTGGGGTATGTCTCAAGAGCTGGGTGGGTGGTGTATGTGTCTGTGTGCGTGTGTACCATGTTACTTGACTGGGACCATAATGCACAACCACATCTGTGATATTCCCAGAAGCTGAAAAGAAGGCAGGCTTCTGTGGTTTATGTCTTGTTTGGTTTGGGAAAGCACAAGTTGAACTTGGAAAGATTCCTACTATCTGAGATGTTCAACACGTGGCATCTGGAAAGTACAGAATATACTTACCTACCATTTTTTAATTCAGCCTTTTTAATAATAACTGTTTCCAGTAAAATTCGGTTTACTAAGGCTTTTTCGCTTTCTTTTTTTAACACTGAAGTAATGTTAAATGGTTGATGTGATTGCTTCTACTTTTTTAGGCTGCATACAAAAGGGAGAAAGCTACAGGAGTCAGAAATGCTCTGACAAATACTGTTTCAAGATACTTTCTGACACCCAAATGGGTCTAGGGAAAATGGTTGCCCACTAAATTCAGCTACTCATCCATTTTCTGAGCAGAGAGTTTAGCACCAAAGCTATTAATATTAGTTGGATTATTTTATAACTTTATATTGATGTTAACTTCTGAAACCTGTGGTTCACTGCAGTGTGCACTGCACAAACATAAAAGAAAAAGTGAAGTCTTTTCCTACTGAGGAGTTTGTAGTCTGAGCGTGATACTGACCCTATTCTGGGTATGTTACAGTACTGAGTAAGACCTGACCTAGTTTTTAAGGCAGTTTGTTTGATTCCTGTTAATAAACTGGCTGTGACAGTGCAGAGCAACCATCTGAGTATCTGTCAAGCTCCTGAAAAGGTTTTTTCAGAAATAACTGATGTCCAAGAGGAGAGACTTGACACAGATGTTTTACATAGGGAGAAGCAGCATCTCTTCATAGAGCTGTTAGTTTTTTCCTGGGTATTGTTTTTGTGGGACAAACTTTAGTCACCTTTTAGATAATGGACTGATCACCTGGACTTGTGGAAGGAGCTCATTTTATGAAGTAGCTTAGGGAATATATTGTGTATATCAGTGCTTTTAATGTGTCGCTGCTTTACTTTGTTTCCGTCTTTAGGAAGCAAAATGACTTAATTCTGGTAATGTTAACTTCCTTTAAAACCCATCAAGACTCACTGAAGGAAGTTTTTCTTTTGACTGTTTTGGTTTTAAGATTCTTCTTTATAAACCCCTAGAACGATGACCACAAACTGAAGCTGCCCTAGAAATGTTTTCCTCCTCACCAGAAAGTCTATGCAAATTTCCCTCTCTTTATGCTGTATGACAGATTTCTCTGCTGGGAAACTGAAGAATAAGTAGGTGTTTTCTACCCCAGTATGCTCTCTGCTAGTAAGCAGGTCAGCACTGTGACCCACAAGAAGTGTGCAGCTAGGGCTGTGTTTCAGTATCCTTCCTGCCCATGCTCACGAGCAGGTAGGAGTTACACACTGAGCACAGTGCAGGTGGCACGTACAGAGCCACAGACCAAAGCTGTCCCCATCAATGTGGGATGTACCCAACATGCCAGAACTGAGTACCTGTTGCAGTGTATGTGTTAATTTGGGGAAGGGGTTAGTACAGTCTAGGAGTGCTAGGAGGCAATGCAAAATGTTGGCAGGTAATTACTCTCTTGTCAGTAGACTTTTACTGCATATCAAATCCACAGCAAAGTCAAGTACACTGAGTGTTTTTGCCTTGTATCATTGTTACCTGAGGTGTTCCCTCTTTAGCAGGATGAATTATGTGGGTATGTAGAAGGTATAAGGGACTGACCTAAGTACCTTCATCTTTTTCTAAAAATGCAGTGATATGTAAGGTAACAATCCCTTTTTATTTTTATTTTATTGCAGTTGAAACCAACTATGCTGATACCATGTTAGAAAAGCTTTATTTAAATTATTTTCACTATATTTTCCTTTAATAATTTTCAACATATATTTTCTTTGGGTAACTGAAAAGCCAAGTCTCTCCCATGAAAGTAAAGGTTAAAACCCCAAAATTTCTTACCAGCTCCATACCGTACTTACTAAATGAGTTAACTGTCCGTTTAATAATGTAGAACTGCCAGTAGCTTTTTCTTAAGACTCTGTTATACATGAGTAAAGAAAAACTGTAGTTCAAACTCCAAAAGCATCTTAATTTACTACAATTAATCAATGAATAAGAAATCTAAATGGAAACTAGGAGTAATAAACCAAGGCCCAGCACCTATTGATTTTTTAGAGCTGTGCTCAAGTGTACAAAGCAGTAGAGAAAATCCCAATAGCATTCCTCTGCATGTGTTCCCAAAATCGAAGGCCTGTAACTTACCTGCACTTGTTATGTAGATAACTGTAGCATGGGGAGCCCTGAAGGGAACGTTTCCACTGCAGTCAACCTGTGCTCTTTCCTTTCTTTGCCTTATGCTTTCTGCTGTCTCTACATGCCCTTAGTGCTTCAGCCTTTGCTGTTGCAGAGGCATTGTGCACGGTCTCTGCCACGTGCAGCTGGGGTGCTACAGTGCTGCTGCTTTCTGCACTAAACAGGTTTGTGTTATAGATGTGTGTTTACACTGCAAAGGTCAAATGTGGGGGGGGGGGGGGGGAAGCAGCAACAAAGGAAACATTACTGTGCAACAGTAATATTACTGTGAGGGATTAGAGCTGGGGTTGATGTTGAGACTAATACAGTACGCCTCTGAGAATACTGCAAATGCTGATTGTCACTCTGCAGAGGGAGAAGAGGAGGAAAACATGCACTCGGGCAGCTAATTCACTGCTCATTCACCCACCAGCCTATGTGATGTGGTAGGTACCAGCTGATGTGTCTGAGTCATGACTAAGCTCTGTGAGCTGTTCAGTTCGCTGTCAGTTTGAGGCAGAAGAGGGTATCAGTAGTTTCTTATAACTTGGGTGATGTTCTAATCATTAGATCACCTTTTTTTTTGGTGTGTGCAATCTTAGCAGTTCACTTAAGAACTTTCTTTATTGTGTTTGTTGAAAGTCTTCCAAGACCTTTGCTAAATGAGTTGGTCATTGATAAGAATGGAGGAAGAACCCAGACCAAATTAACCATCTGTCCCTCATCAAAGTTTTACTGCATATTAAGAATCTGTCTGTAAGTTCCGTAGCCCATGTGAGTGTCAGGTCTGTGCCCAGGCATTGCTGGCTGAAGATCATATTGGGACATGAAGAAAACAGTTGTAATGTGTAATTCTCTAAAGTGCAAAGGAAACTTAGGAACAAGCAAGGCTTCATTCACTGAGCTAGCATGGCTGGGATATTAACATAGACCATAATATAATTGAAGTTTGTAACATTGTGCTTAAAATGTCAAACTGCTCTTCTCCCAGAGTGAAGAGGAAAACTTGTACCAAGCCAGTTTCCTGGTAGGACACCCTGAGCTCTCCTGTTTGGCTGACCTGGGCTATCCTCCCTTGAATACTGTGCAGTGGAGGTGAGACTGAAGTGCTGGATTGTGATGCAGAAGGTGTGATGGGAAGAGGTGAGGCTGCTGCAAGCAGGAGGAAAGTAGAGGAACAGTATTATATAGGAAAGGAGATAGAGATGAAATAAAACTTTTAGGAGGATGCCTCTAAAGGCCTTCACTTTCCTTCCTCTCACTGAGTAGGTAATGCAGTTATCTTAAATCTGCTTCTTTAGATGCCAGCAATAGGGTGACTAGGTAGTCTAAATCCCATCCTAAATTCTTCATTATGTTTAGTGTGGACATGGAGAATGAATTTGTATACCATGACATCTAATTTAAATGCAATATACTTTTCCCTCCTTTGAAGTCTAGAAGGGTGGTTCTGGGTCATAGCTGATGCACAGTGTGATATGGTACAGTAGGAGCTGTTATTTCTGCAGAGAAGCCGTCCAACTTCTAGCTGGAGTTGCTGGTTTTAGGCCTAGTTTTGGAAAAAGTAAAAGCATTTTTCCAGATGGCTGTAATTATTGTACAAAACACTTCTATGAAGTCTTACTCTTTCTGTGAAGAGTCTTTCTCTTGTACTTCAGCAGTATTTTCTTGTCAGTCCTATTGACTATATATGGTCTGTTGGAGGTTCTCCATCTTAAAATTGTTAGTGGAAGATAACTCTTTAGAAAAAGGGAAAATTCCATGCTAATCTCTGAGGAGCAGGTCTGGGATGTGAGACTAGGAACTCGCTGTTCACACTGGGAGTTGTGAAAAATGCTGTCTTTTTCAAATATCTTCCTGGAATTTGGTGGTGGTTACTGAGTCACAGGAACAAAGGGAACTGTGGGTAAATTAACCAGATTTCACCCCATTCTGAATGTGTTTTTCAGCTACCAGCATATCTGATTTGCAGTTCAAGTGTAGCACATGAAGGGATGGTACTTGTGTATGTGTTGCCTTATAGCTAAGGTGTGAACTGTTGTTAAAACCTGACCTCCAACATTAGTATACAGGTTATAGGCAGTAAGTGGGTTTGTGGTGGTTTTTTTTTTTTTCAGTCCCGTGTACTTTGTTCCTTCATCTGAGGCTTATAAGGATCAGTGGAAGTACAGCACTGGGAAGTGCATCAAGCATGCATTTTTGCAAGGAAAAGGACAGTTTTTATTTCTTTTTGAGTGGTGGAAATGAAAGAATTGCTCAGCTAGTCTAAGTGTCTCAGTCAGAACTAGGGCTCAACTCCCCTTGCTTATATTCACACAACTTTGCATAGCATTAAATGTAAGTTCTAGCTTTAAGCTTCCAAGGCTTTTCTTTCCAGCTCCCATTCCCCGCCAGTTAAAAACCCACAGAGCTAGACTTGGTGGTGTTTGGGCTTTGTGTAAACATAGCTCTTACTTTTCTGAGAGAGTTGGCTGTAGAGAAGGAAGAACCTTGTGGTATGTTGAAGTTTCAAACTTCTCCTTAGTGATTTATTGCTATTGTGGAGACAGCTCAGAGTGCACTAATTCATCAGTTCTTTGTAAGGAGAGAGGAGGGAAAGAATAGGAGGAAGTATGGAAAGGGGTGGAGGGGGAAAGAGTTGGGGAAAAGAAAATAAAAACATACAAAAATGTAAGGGGTGGGAGGAAAGGCATAGCAAAGCAGTTGTTTTTGAATAGGTGGTTTACAAGTTTGTGGAAAATAGTAAAATAAATTGTTACCCTAAGCAGTGGCATCGTCTGTACCCTTATTACTGTGGCCTTAAGCTAGAACATAGTTCAGTCATGAGTGACTTCTCACTGCCAGATAGTCTTCAGAGGTTGTTGCAGCTGCAAGTTGTGTGGTCAGGTTACAACCGGCTTTGGTTAAAACCAGTCTCTTTTAGGTTGGCTTCCTCTTACCTCGCTTTAAGACCTCTTACAAATGTTGAATGTGTCAACTTCACCCTGGGCTACTTTCATTGTGGGAGAGTTGGGACTAGCAAAAGACCAAGATGTATGGGTGGAAATCAGCCTAAGGTTTAAGGTAGTTTAAATGCAAGCGGCTACTGGGTTACCGATAGCTAGTAGGAGAACTGTAGTTAGCATGACCAGCAGAACTGCCAGAATAGTCAACAAACCCTAAAGTAGGCACTTCCAGCCTGCAAGTACAATGGGAGCTCATAGCTGAAGAACATGAAAGTATCTTCTTGGCCATGTTAATTTGGAGTAGGACTTCTCTGCATTCTGAGCTGCCTACCTTGACCAATGAATGCTAGCTATGTAGCCCTTGGTATACCTATGGTTTTGAGCATGAATTCTGTTAACAAAGGTGGTGGCTGCAAGGTTCAGAATACTCAGTAAATCTGAAAACTTAGTAATCATCTGCCTTCTTGCAGTAAAAGCAAAATCTGAAAACATTCAGCCAAGAAAATTAGTTTGACTGTTCCTAAGTTTTGTCTTCTGATAACCAAACCAGCCAAGTCAACAGGATGTTGCTCTTTCACTCTGAAAGTCTCCTGGATATTGCTGGCACCTGCTGAAATGATTATTCATATCACAACTCCTTTCCAGAAGGGTTACACTGCTTTTGATGTATTCAACTGTCAGTGGAGAGGGAAGGTTTGTGGTTTTTCTTTTTCCATGAACTCTTGTTCCTTTGGTCATGATGACAATACATTATTTTAATCTGTTTGATCTCAGTTTCACTGCTATTTCAATCATGTAGCCTTGGTTCTGGTTTGTTGAAGCTTGGGGAGAAGAGGAATAATAGAGTGCAGAGTGTCATTCTTTATATGGAGAAAATCTTTATTTCCTAGATTCTGCATCTGACTTTTCTGTCTCTCAAATACTTAAATATTTCAACTGTTATTGATTTAACCTGTGGTCTTCCACACTTTTTCACTGGCTTAGTGGTTGCCACAATAATTCGTAGATGGTACCTTAGTCTTGGTCCTAGTATTCATTGTATCGAAGTTTTTGGGAGTTTTTAATGAGGTTCTAATGGGCTTATGACTCTTAAAGCAAGCAAATTAGATGGGCAGGGTCATTCTGTCCAGGCCAAAATGTGTTGCATTCATGCTGGTTTTCAGATCCAAGTGCTACAGTGTCTAAGCTTTTCCCCAGTATGATGGGGGTGGAATTTTCCCACTTAGCATGGAGGAGGATGCTTTTAAAATGCTTTTTATCTTGGTCTAGCTGTTTCAAATTTTCTTGAGGCCTTGTCTTTATGGCTGCTGAGAGTGCCCAGAGGTGTGCAGAGGGTCTGGAACTGCAGTGCTTGGAAATGGGATGGCGCTAGCACTTCCCAGCTCTCTTGCCTGCGGTACTCTGCTGCTCAGGACTCGTATAATCTTTTGGATAGCAATCATTTTTAAACACGGAATTATAAGCAATGTTCATTAATATTACCACATCTCTGTCCTTTTGTTCATGTCGCCTTTTGAGGATATTAATGTTTGGGGCATAATGCAGTGGGATTTCACTTGAGTTATTGTATTCTATACAAAAATATACTTCCAGAAAGAGCCAGGAAGACATTTTCACCCTATTTTTTTTCCTCACTTCTCCCCTATCTTTCCTATGTTCTCCACTATCTGTCTTCTTATCCTTTTTTTTTTATCTTTATAATATTTTATCCCTTTTTTAAAGTTCCTTTTTTTTTTTTTTTTTTTTTTAAATTACAGTGGGTTTTTTTTATCTCCATACCTCTGAATCTTCCAGTTCTTTCCTTTCTGCCTGACCACAATTTCTGTCATATGGAGTAAAATAAGTGATTTTTTTAATTTAATTTTATTTTATTTTTTCCTTTGAAATGTTTTCACCCCTGCCTGCAGGGTCTGAATAACAGTCACACCCAGTTTATTTCAGGTTGCTGCTGTTTGGCAGTGCTTTGGGAAGGTTGATATATGTGGCAGGCACTGCCAATTCCAGTATGCAGTGTAGTGGCCTTTC